>NC_055991.1:113454857-113722953 GCF_018446385.1 Zingiber officinale
TTTGCTTCTCAAACCCTAGTTTTGGTTTTAGATTGGGTGCTTCGACGCCCAACTCCAGCTTCAATTTGTTTTCGTTACATTGTGGTTGTTTGCTTTGCCAGCCCGTGTGGGACCTCTGTGCAGCCAATGCCTGTCACGGCCCAGGTAGTCTCTGCCAGAAGAAATTTCGGCAGCATCTCCTCTATACGGGTGACAATCTGAATCATTACTACATACAAAATATACATCAGCCACACACGACTGGAATATATACACAACCACGCAGTTTATATCATCAGCCCACTCGGCTGGAACAAAATAAACACAACCACGCAGTTATATATTTATTTAACAACCACTCGGCTGTACTAAAAACCAACACAGCGGAAAAATGATAAAGAAAAACCATACAAACTAAAAACAACAACTGCTAGCCGGCTAGGTTTTACACAACAACTATAACAACACAAAACACAATAACAACACTAAATACCAAATACACGGAAAGCGTAAACAAAACTCGATGCGGTCTTCGGATGTGACGTAGGAACCGGCAGACAGGATACTCCAAGCGACTCCAAAAATCTACCTGCTACCTGAAATAGAAATAGCTCAACGGTGTGAGTTCAAAGAACTCAGCGGATATCAAGCTGACATGCTTAGTAAGATATAACTAACAGAAATAATCATGTAGTACAGTTTCTGAACAAGGTAGGAAATGCAGACTGCAAAGGCTGAAGAAACTGTACTCACCAGGGCTTCTTATCCGAAACATACGATCGTCAGACCCAATACCTCATGTCTCCTGGATGCATGTCAATCATATGCAACCACCAAAATGCAGCAAACAAAGTGCAACAATCACAAACCATAAATGCAATCAATGCATATGATGCAAAAATGACATGTGTCACCCCTGACGCCAGTCAACCATCTCACACGCGATGGTGAGACCGAGTGGGTAGAGCTATGACAGCCGTGCACTCTGCCATCACTGCTCCTGAGTGACCGAGTGGATAGGATACTGTCGGAGTACACCTATCCTCTTACCCCAAACAGAGTGGGGGAGCTCAATGTTCTCATCTCCATGAGTCAGACCAGAGGAGGGATCCTTGCCCGCTGCACACTGCAGTCATCGCTACCTATGAGCGGACCAGCGGAGCTCTGACAAAGCAAACTGCAACACACACCTGCCTGAAATACCACTAACCCATGAGTGGTTGTGTGTGCGCAGGTCATGTAACTGATGATGTGCTCAACAATAACGGAGCCGACAATCACACAGCATACAATCATGCAAGATGATGCATCATATATACTCAAACAGGAAAATAACAGGCAACAAACATAGGTATCACAGATCTGATGATGTGCTCCACATAATATATAGCAAACAGGAAAATAAATCAAACCATGACCTAGGTATCACAGATCTAAGTACACATAACAAAATTCAGAAAACTAGTCCTATACTCAATGAAGCCTAGTATGTCACTTACTCTAGGAACTAATGTACACATGGAAATAGTCAAGAGATATAAACATGGATACATAACAGGCAACAAACAGAACAAATTATAGGTATCGAATAGTGACATACCAAGGGCAAATCTAAGCATGATCATTGCTACTAGCTATAAATTACTATGCATATCAAAGTGACAATAGCATAAAAGATAAGTCAAGAGATACTCGCCTCCAAAAAGAAGATCGTATCAACCCATCCGACGTCGAGACGCTCGTCTCGAATCAGAGTACTGCATCAATCAATACATTTATTTTATTTAGCTAAATTCATATGAATTAAACAGCTAAATAAAATACCCAAACCTAATTAGGGAAAGCCCTAATCGATCGTAGACATTAACCCTAACTATATTTAATCCACGGGTCAACTAGGGTTAGCTCTATTATCCCTAACCATCCACTGTTCAATTTGATAAAGATCTATACATAATCATCTTAATACAAACTAACCAACTTGTACAATTCGTTACCACTAATGCAATCCAATGTAAGAATGGAATCAGCTCTAAAACTCACCTGAGTTGAATGCCTCAACCGATAACTCACTGTCGGAGAAGATATGCTGTTGGAGCAAAGTAGCTGGCCCTAGGAGAAGTTGCTGCCAGAGACAACTACCCCAATTAGCACAACCAGTGTTCTAAAACGCGGGCTAGGCGGCCGCCTAGTCGCTGTGCGGCAGCAAGCCGCGCCGGAAAACCCCCAGGCGGGTGACCTCGGCGGCCCAGCCGCCTAGGCGGCTCTCGGCGGCCCTAGGCGGGCCTCGGCGGGCCTCGGCGGGCCTCGTCGGGCCTCCGCGACACGTTATTTAGGTTTCACTGTTTTGGTATTTTGTTCGAAATTTCCTGTTTACGCCTTCGTCGTCTCTCAGCGCCGCTTCGTCTTCTCATCGTTGCTGCGTAGCTGCATCGTTGCGTCGAAGGCTTCGTCGCTCCGGTAAGTTTTTACGTTTTTAAGTTTTTACGTTTAGACTTGATACATCAACAAAAGAACAGTGTTGAGTCATCATCGCGGCACGTCTCCGGCGACGCCGGACGCGTCCGCAGCCGCCGGACGCGTCGTAGGACGCGTCCGACAGCATCGCGTGATGCTTCCAGCGGCGCTGGAAGCTTTCCGCGACGCTTCCGGCGCCGCTGGAAGCAACGGCGGACTTCGCCGGACGCGCCGGACACGTCCAGCGGAGCTTCCGGCGGCGCCGGAGGCCTCCCGCGAGGCGCCGGTGGTGTCTGCGCTGTCTCGCGACAGTGTCGCGTCGCGAGACGGCGTTTTTTGTTTTTTTTTTTTAATTTAATAAATTCAAACAATTCCTTTAAAATTTAAATATATTTAAAATTTATTTTTTTAATAAATTTTATTAATTTATATAAAACAAATTTAAATATATAAAATTCCATTATTAATTTTATAATTTATTATTTATATAATCACTAATCAGATTTTAATATATAAATAATATATTTAACTTTTTTAATAAATAATATTAAATATTAATTTATATATTAACAGATTTAAAAATTATAATAAATATTATCATTTATCAGATATTCAGATTTAAATAATAAAAAATATTTAAATTTTTAAAAAATATAATACATATTATTAATTTATATAAATCATATTTATAAATTTTATATATTATTAATTTATATTAATCGAATTTATAAATATTAAAATTATATTAAAATTATAATAAATATTATTAATTTATATAAATCAGTTTTAAAAATATGAAAATTAAATTAAAATTTTAAAAATTCCAATAAATAATAAATATTATTAATTTATAATTATATTATATATAACAGTATAAAACAGATTTAAAAATATAAAAAAAATATATTTAAAATTTAATTTATTTAAACACATATCTAATAAATTTTATTAATTAGATTAAGATATATAAAAAAATATTCTCAGACTGGTTAATGACTTAATGTTATTAAAATATTTTGTATTGTATGCCTGTATCTATATAGTATAATTAAATATTTAAATTTTATTATCATGTTATGTCTTGTTAGTTATTAATATATATAATTTTTTCAGATTATATCTGTTATCAATGGCAAGTAATCCATCTTCGACAGCATCTGTCACTCAACCCGAATCCGGGATTCTTAGAAGAAAGTCAAATGACATCGGATGGGAGTTTGGGATATTGATTGATCCTAAGAACCTCGACAAAATTAAATGTAAGTTATGTGGAAAAGCAATGTCAGGGGGAGTGTATAGGATAAAGGAGCACATTGGAAATATACCTGGAAATGTATCTGGTTGTCGAAAAGCATCTCAAGAAGACAAAAATAAGTGCAAACAGGCTATTTTAGAAGGGAGGAACAGAAAGAAGAACAAAATAATAGAAGAACAAAGTTGTAGAGCAGAGGTGGCTATTTCCGTAGATGAAGAAGAAGGTCTTGAAATTGAAGGGATGGATGGAGTTAAAAAACCTCTTCCACTTGGCCCCATGGATAGATATGCATCGGCAATTGCTCCAGAAAATGCAGGCTCCAGTGGAAGTACTTCGCCAAAAAAATATAAATGAGGCTCTTTTCAAAGAGAGAACTCAACAAGTTCAACAATATGTTGGGAGATGGGTTTATGAAAATGGAATCTCATTCAATGCTGTTGATAATGATAGCTTCAAGCAACTAATGGAGGCAGTGGGTCAATTTGGACCAGGATTTAAGCCTCCAACTCAATATCAACTTAGGGAGCCACTATTGAAAGCCGAAATTGAAAGAACAAAACAATTGCTGAAGAAACATGAAGAAGAATGGGCAAAGAATGGGTGCTCAATTATGACAGATGCATGGAGTGATAGAAAAAGAAGCATCTTAAATTTATGTGTTAATTGCAAGGAGGGTACTACATTTTTAGAGTCTAAGGAGTCTTCAGAGGAGGCGCATACAGCTGAACTTATTTTTGAGTATGTTGACAAGTGTGTTGAACAAGTAGGAGCTCAGAATATTGTTCAGATTGTAACAGACAATGCCACCAACAATATGGTTGCAGCTAAATTGATGAGAGAAAAACGACCCGGGATCTTTTGGAGTTCATGTGCAACTCACACTATTAATCTCATGCTTGAAAGTATTGACAAACTTCCACGATATAAAAAGGTGATTGAGCAATCCAAGGCTTTTACCATTTTCATCTATGCTCACCATAAGACTTTATCATTGATGAGAAGTTTCACGAAGAAGAGAGACATAGTCTGACCAGGAGTTACCAGGTTTGCATCAAATTTCCTCACATTGCAAAGTTTGATTGAAAAAAAAGCTAGTTTAAGAGCCATGTTTACAAGTGATATGTGGGAGAAATGTAAATGGTAAAAAACAAACAAAGGAAAATTGGCTTACTCTACCGTGATGAGCATGAGTTTTTGGAATGGTGTGACACTTTGTTTGAAAATATTTGCTCCTTTGGTAAGAGTTCTTCGATTGGTAGATGGAGATAGAAAGCCATCGATGGGGTTTCTATATGGGGAGCTTCTTCAAGCTAAAGAAGATATCAAGGTGGCTCTGAATAACGTGGAATCAAATTATCAGCCTATCATAGTCATTATTGAGTCAAAAATGAAGGATAAACTTGATACATCATTGCATACCACTGCTTTTTTGTTGAATCCTTATTTTTACTACAAAGATAGTTCTATTGCTCTTTATGAGGAGGTCATGACGGGGATTTTTGAATGCATGGAAACTTTGCATGCCAATGAGTTAGATCTACAAGATACAATTATTAACAAGGAATTTCCAAAATATAGAAATAAGACTGGGTTGTTTGGAAAAACATTGGCAGCAAAAGCATGTGAAAAAAATGATGATACATTTGATCCATGGGCATGGTGGAGTACATACGGTGCTCACACACCTAACTTGCTAAGGGTGGCATTGAGGATACTTTCATTAACTACAAGTTCATCTAGGTGTGAAAGAAATTGGAGTACATTTGAAGGAGTAAGTTTTAAACTTTCACTCTTTAATTAAATTAGTTATAATTTTTAATGTCTATATTCATGGTACTAACTATAATATTTACTTTCTCTTTTTTTAGATTCATACAAAGAAAAAAAAATAGCTAGTATTTGTCCAATTTAATGCTAGATTGTTGAACAAACAAAAAAGAAAAAAAGAAAGGAATGTCACAAGGTTGGATTGTGGATAGCGGGGAAGATGATGAAGTTGAACTAGGTTCCGGGCTCACTTGGCAAATGGTTGATGAAGCAAGTGGAGCGGATGAAAATCTACAACCCGAAGAAGCTCTAGTGTGAGAGAACTTCATGAAGATGATTTTGAATCCGAAGAAGAGGAGGATCACAATAATGATATTGAGTTTGTGTCCGATGAAGAACAAGTTATTGAAAATTATGGAGAAGAGGTAAAATAAATATGAGATATTATTAGTTGTGTAATTTTGAACTCATTTTGTTAAGACATGATTTACGTTATTTAACAATTATATTTTGCTTAGTGGTTACTGATTCACAATGCATTGTAATCTTGAATTGAACTATTGCTACTATTTTCCAATGTTCTACTGTTTGCTATATGATTATGATAACTTACTGCATGTTCTATTGTTTAACTGTTTTTTTTAACTCATATTTACTAAGTCTAGTATATTTCCTTTGCACAAAACTATTAATTTTCTTTTATAGTTTTTCATTTTTTGGTATTGGAAAGTATGTATTTATTTTAGCATACATAGTTAGATCTCCATTGCTATGAAATTATTTAAGACAACATTTAGATTTGTATGACATTATCCACAGTCCACATGAAACAAGGAATACCGAGGAATCCGCCTAGCGCCGCCTAGTCCCCGCCTAGGCGGCCTAGGCGCTAGGCGCTGGTTCGCCGCCCGACTAGCGTCTAGCGAATTTTAGAACCTTGAGCACAACATCCCATATCAAAATCAAAACCTAGACATATATAAAACCACCAAAAGCCCAAAATACCTTATCCTACCTTAGTGTCGGTCGTCCCCTCCCAACAGAACCACAACCAACGGCTGTTGGGTTTTGAGAAGAGGAATCCGACAGTGGAATTCTAGGGCACGGAAAGAACACTATGAGCTTGGATCCCTGCTCCTGGCCGAAGCCCTAATTGTGCATAGAATGGCGCCTCAGACTGGGAAGATGAGCTCTCGATCGGCGGTGGATCGGAAACTAGGGCAAAGGAGGCGGTCGACACTAGGGCAAGGGGAAAAAGACGACCGATGCTAGGGCTGAGGAGGAGGAAACGAGTGGAGACCTTACTGGTGGTAGCCTCGCCCCCTTGCGCTAGCTCCTTCCTCTCCAGCAATGCTGCCGCCGAGCTGTGGTGGTGGCGATCGACGGTGCGCAAGTGCCGGCGATGGAGAGACAATAGGGGTCGGCAGCGCTAGCTCAACGAAGAAGAAGAGAAGATCGGGCGACGATGAGTTGAGGAGGAAGAATTGGGGCGGCGTGGGGCTCGGGAGAGAAGAAGATCGCGGGATGAAGAGGAGAAGAGAAGAGGCAGCGACGAGGGAAGAAAATAAGGCACGGGAGAAAATTAAAAGGAAAATAAATTAATTTAGGAAACTTAGATTTTAGTTTAATCAAACCCTAAGTACTTTCCTAAATCAACTCCTACTTTTGAGTATTTCTAAACAGGCTTTTCCCTAGCCCAATAATTTATCTCCTTAACGTACGCCATACGAGCTCCGAAAAATTCTCAGAAAATTTTTAAAAATTTCTAAAAGTTCCGTTAAGGTTAACCGTCTCTTAAACCTTATTATTTTATTATCCTTTTGTTCGATATTTTACAATGCCTGTTCTAGCTCCATCCTTTATTTCTCCAGTTTTTGTGTTATCTTGTGGTCTGAGCAACATCTTATTTCATTTTCAGTGTTATCTCTGTTTGCTTTGGTTTGCCAGCCGTAGCCACATCTTGGTCTTCCTTCGGCCTTAGCTCCTTCCTTTGGCTCTTATTTCACAAACTTTGGGATAAAATCTTATGGCTGAAAATAAGTCTTCTATTGTGACGGATGTTGTGCCATTGATATCTAAAATCGCGGACTATAAGCTAAATGGTTCGAACTATTTGGATTGGAATAAGACTGTTCGTCTTTATCTACGAAGTATTGACAAAGATGGTCATTTGACTGATGACCCTCCTTAAGATGATTCAAAGCAGACATGGCTTAGAGAGGATGCTCGCTTGTTCCTTCAGATTCGGAATTGTATTGATAGTGAGGTAATTGGTTTAATTAATCACTGTGAAGTTGTTAAAGAACTAATAAATTACTTAGAATTTCTATACTGGAAAAGGGAATCTCTCTTGCATGTATGAAGTTTGCAAAACATTTTACCATGTGGAAAAATAAGATCAACCTCTGATTAATTATTTTATGGCATTCAAGAAGACATATGAGGAACTTAATATGTTGTTGCCCTTTAGCCCTGATGTGAAGGTTCAACAACACCAATGAGAGTAGATGACTATCATGAGCTTCCTCGCTAGCCTATCTCTTGACTTTGAGTCTGCTAAGTCACAGTTCCCTCTGGATCTGAGGTCTCCTCTTACATGATGTATTTAGTCGTATTCTCTGTTTAGAAAATACTACATCTGTTCCGCTTAATGGTGCTTTGGTAAGTCGCAAGACAAATTATGAGTTTGGAAGATCAATTAGTCACAATGGAAACAAAGGAGGTAGCTCACAAGACTTTGGAACTTGAACATCGAATTCGGATGGTATTATGTTCAACTACCGTCATAAGCCAGGCCATACGAAGTTTGAATGTAGAAAACTTCAGTATAAAAATTAACAAAAACACTTGACCCATATTGCATCCACTAATGATGCCTCTGATAAAATGACCCTTATCTCTATAGATAAATTTGCCAAATTCTCAAAATATTAGGAATCACTCAAGCTTTCATCTCCCTCTATTACTGCTGTCGTTGATTCAGGTAAATAAAATGTATGTCTTCTTTTCTCATCCTCCAAATGGGCCAATGATTTTGGTGCCACAGATCATATGACAAGTAATTTCTAGTATTTTTCGTACTTTTCAATCCAAAACTAACACGTCTACGGTTACTTTAGTTGATGGTTCTCTATCTTGTGTTCGTGGGTCTGGCACAATTAATCTTACTCCTTTTCTTCCTCTATCCTTTGTCTTACATTTACCAAATTTGTCCTTTAATTTGCTCTCTGTCAGTCAACTAACTCGTAATCTCAATTATTGCATCTCATTTTTTTTTGATCATTACTTATTTTAGGATCTTTTGACGAAGAAGATTATTGGTAAAGGACATGAGGCTAGAAGCCTCTATATTCTTGATACATCGCTCCCAAATTCTTTTGCTTGCTTGAGTGTCACTTCTCCTTTTGCGGCTCATTGTAGGTTGGGACATCCATCTCTTCCTTTACTCAAAAAGCTTTGTCCATAATATGGTAAGGTATCTTCATTAGAGTCATGTCAGTTTGCAAAACATCACCATCTTAGTTCGAGTCCTAGAATAAATAAACGAACTATTCTTTTTGAATTAGTTCATTCTGATATTTAGGATCCTTCTATTTTGTCTAAAACTGGTTTTAGGTATTTTGTTACTTTTGTCGATGATTATTTCCGTGTAACTTGGTTAAATTTAATGAAAAATTGTTTTGAGTTGTTTTCTTTGTTTTGTATCTTTGCGAAGTGATAATTCCAAGGAATATACATCTGGTTCATTCGAGTCTTATATGAGTCAGAATGACATGCTTCATGAAACCTCGTGTTGATACTCTATCCCAAAATGGTGTGGCTAAATGTAACAACAGACATCTTCTTGAAATTGCATGAGCCCTCGGTTAATATTTTCTCATTAACCGCATGCCATTCTCTGTTATTCATGGTGAAATCCCTTACAAAATCCTTTTTCCCAATAATTCGTTTCATATTAACCCTAGGATATTTGGTAGCACTTGTTTTGTTTGAGACATCAACTTGATATCAAGAATGGCTTTCTTCATGGAGCAACCTCCTGGGTTTTTTGCTAGGGGGAGTTAGGGCGAGTTTGTCGTCTTCGGAAAGCTTTGTATGGTTTGAAACAAAGTCCATGCTTGGTTTGGAAAATTTAGTTTCTAACCATTCTGTGTTCTATAACAATTTAGTTAGGATATTGTTATTACTGGAAGTGATACTATGAGAATCTCATATCTTAAATATTTCATTCATACTCAATTTCATTCATACTCAATTTCATTCAAAAGACCTAGGGGTACTGAAGTATTTCTTAGGTGTTAAGGTTATGAAAGGTAAAAAAGGTATATTCCTATCTCAGAGAAAATATGCTCTTGACGTATTAACTGAGATCTTGTAGTGCTCCAATGATTGAGAACACGCATCTCACAGGAGAAGGTGAACTATTTGAACATCTTGAGAGATATCGAAGATTGGTTGGAAAGTTGAATTATCTGACCGTAACTCGTCCGGATATTACATATTCGGTTAGTGTTGATAGTCAATTTATGTCATCTCCAACCATTCATCATTGGACAGTGTTAGAACAAATTCTATATTACCTGAAGGGAGCACTCGGACGAGGTATCATATATAGAAATCATGGGCACACTCATATTGAATGTTTTTCGGATGTAGATTGTGCAAGTTCCAAAATGGATAGAAAATCTACTTCAGGTTATTGTATTTTTTTTTTGGGAGGAAATTTAATCTCATGGAAGAGTAAGAGGTAAAACGTTTTACGATCTAGTGCAGAGTTAGGATACAGGGCTATGACATAGTTTGTGTGTGAGATAATGCGGATATATCAGTGCCGATAAAATTGTGGTATGATAACCAAGCTTCTCTTCATATTGTATCGAATTCTGTGTATCATGAGCGAACTAAGCACATTGAAATTGATTGTCACTTTATTCATGAGAAAATTCAACAAAATTTGATTTCTACAGGATATGTGAAGACTGAAGAACAACTCGGAGACATCTTCGCAAAAGCTTTAAGTGGGGTTTGGGTTGATTATCTTTGTAACAAGTTGGGTATGATTAATATCTATGCTGCAACTTGAGGGGAGTATTATATATAATAGTTACCATATTTGTATCTAGGGGTGCCAATTTTTTACCCGACATGAAAACATGACCCTAATCGAACACGAAAGAATCAGGTTAGGGTCAGATAGTTTTGGGTTCGGGTCAAAATCGAGTCGATCCAATTAACTCGATTAATAAGCAGGTCAGTTTCAGATCAACCTGAAGCGACTCAATTACAATCCATAAACCGGTTTGTAAATAATTATAAATTTAAACCCATATTGCAAATTTTAAAAAGTTAAAAACCCTACCCCTATATATAGTATTTTACTAATTTTCACATCAAGTCCTTAGGAAATTGGAACTCCTCATCTTCCAATCGGCGGCCGATGCTCCTCCAGTGGGAATTCGGGTCAGGTTTGGGTTTAGGTCAGGTTGGGTTCGAGTCAAATGGGTCAAACGGGTCGGTTTGGATCAACTGCAAATAAACATATCAGGTTCAGGTTGAATAATTCGACTCGAGTTAATAATCAGGTGGGTTCAGGTTGTCGTTCGCCAACCTGCTAATCCGAATCCGCCAACCCGAATCTGGACTAAATTGCCACCCCTATTTGTATACAATATTTGTTACCATATTATCTCTATATATTAGGTAATATATATAGGTCAATTAGGTAAATTTGTCAATTAGCCTAATTATAGTATTCTAAGATAGATTCTAATTTGTATATAAATATGTCTACTTTTTAATAAAGTATAGATATTTTTTCTCTCAATTAACACTAATCTTTATTAAACAATGAGTTAATCAACTTCACCTTTAAAATTTGATCACATTATCCACTCTCAGTCTGCTACAGTGGATTTCTGCACATTTCGAAATAATTAATTGGATTATTTTTCTGGGTAAATCTTAGCATTGTAGTTGTAGCAATTCTTTTAATATTTATCTTTTTTCTGTATGATCAATGTTTTTCTTTTTGTCGCTTTATGCTGTCTGGAAAAGGAAAAATGTGACTATTCCATGAGATGATGACTTCTAGCCCACAACATAGGAGCGTGGAAATGAAACGTAGATTATAATTATTGTATACTTTCTTGCTGAAAGTATGGAAATCGAATTAAATTTAATGTGTTTTCTTGCATCACTGAATATTGTTGATAGTTGTATATGTCAGTTATCTGAGATAAAAACTGGACTATTTATTGTTTTTTTCCTAACAGATTAGACTTTTCTCCTCCCAAGTTCTTCAAGAATCAATTCAAGATCGACTACCAAGAAAAAAATGTAGGACCTTCTTTCCTGTTTGGATTCTAATTTTGGATTCATGTTTCTTTCTCACTCTGTTAATGTATATTGTCAGCTGTGACTTACGACATCGATAAACATTGCCACATAGAGATTGCTGCTCAAGTTTTGCGAGTTCCATCTAGACAAAATGGTACTTGACTTCGTAGATTTCTTCTTACTAGCAATTATATAGTAGCTGATGACGTCTTGCCTAATTATTTCCTGTGAAGTTAATATTCCAGATTTATTTGTGAGCATAAAGTTATTTTCTAATGCTTATCCACTAAATTATAATTCATATGTTTTAGTACCTCTTTTGTCTTTGGAATGGATGAAGCATACTGTGCAGAGCATACTTAGAAGTGGAGAGTTAACCATAAGGGAAATTAAAAATTGTTAGGAATCCGAATCATTCATGAAAAAAATGCTCTTGGTAATCAGGAAGTCACCTAATGATTTCAGTTGAATTTTTCTATGCAACCTTGATTGAGCAAAATCACTTGAAACATTTCAAGCAGCATGCACTAACAGAGAATATGGGCATTGTCTAATAATTAGTGGTTGGGTCATTTTAAATTTTTTATTTTGCTTATTTGCTAGATTATATCATCCTAAGGACTCTCAATCCAATAATAAACAGTGTCTTCAAATTTTTGAAGTAGACTAACTGTTTCCATGTCCTTTAAGAAACTCCCTTTGATGTACTAAAAGAAAATTGAGGCATGGTATTCTCATCATAACCAATTTATGATTTTCAAGAAACTACAGTTTCTATGTCCTTCTGAAGCATGTGCTTCTCCCAGTCATTGCCACTGCAACTAGGACTCTACCTCCTACTATATTAGTTGAATGACAATGCTTTCTTTTCTCTTATCATCCAATAATACTAAAGAGGTATACCAGCTTCCATTTTCTAATATATCTTTTTATTAATAGATGGAAATCATGAGCTTTACCATTTAGAGGGGTTAATGGAGGGTCCAGCAATCGATAGCGATGGAGAGTGCTTTTCCTCAATCTCGTTGAATGCAACTTCTTTGAATACTGAAGCCTATTACAACAAAGCAGTTAACTATACATTGATGGTCACTTTTGTATCCTTCATCAAATAGTGACTCGCATCTTTTAAATCTTCTGTTGCACTGTTTGGAATCCTTCATTTGTTATTATAGATATCGTTTCTTCAAGTTCTTCTGTTGATTAGACAAATGGAACATAGCAATACTCAATCTGTGAGTAATTTGTTTTGTCCATATTTTGTAGCTGTCTTATTGCAACTAAAGATATAGGAACTACAATTCATATAATCGTGTGTTTTTATTCTAGTTATTTTGGTTTCTTCTACTTGATAGGGTGCTGCTAAGGTTTCTATTCTGATGATTGGTCAACAAGCTCTTATGGATGCATATGTGTGCCTCTTGAATTTGACTTCTGGAATTTTAGTAGGTATGTAGATCTTCTTATTATTTGGTTTTTCATTTATTATTTGGAAGAACAAGGGGCAGCACTTCTGTGGCACAGTTCTCATGCTTCAAGTTAGATTGAATCATGACCGGCACCATTCTCTGTAATTCTTTAAAAACCCTATGCTGTTAATTTCTTTTTCCATCTGACATCGATGAGGTTGAGGGGAAGAGCCGCTAAGCCTTAGTTGATTTTTTCACTTGCTTAGGGTAGTCTTACCTCAAAAAACTAAAGATGTAATGGCCTATTTGTTGACTTATTGTTAAACAACCCTTATGGTTAAGCCAAACTAAGTTGAATCGCACAGCAATTGATCGCACAATAGGAGAATAGGTAAATGACACATAAGAAAAGAGTCGGATGAATTTATGTCTTAATGGTCTTTTAGATGTTATAGTTTTCTTGTTTACTGGTCTTGAATGCTAAGGGACCCCCCATCTACTGGGAAGCATTTTAAGATCCACATGGAATTGAGTGTCATTCACAGTCTGATACAACAAACTCTTATCAGCGGTGTCCATGTATTGGTCCCATGCTAGAATAGAAAGACAATGTTTTCTCATGAACACATAAGACTTGCTTATTTTTGAAATTTAGATGATACTTGCTTAGCTGGATGGGTAGTGGATGCTTATTAATTATTTGAATAGTTGATGACTTCGGAACAGAGTAGTAGAGGATTAATTATCCGCCCATTATGTTCTCAGTTAGTTGATATTTATGGTTTTCTCATTACTCTCTTCCTTCCACCAATAGCATGCCTGAATTTTCTGAAGCTATTACTATAATGCCACAGACTGATTTGGGAAACTGTGTTGATTTTTGATTGCAGAGTCCCTATTCAATGCTTTTGCAACAGCAGCTTTCTTCAAGTTTGTTGTTTTTTCAATTTTCGAGATGAGATATCTTCTTTCTATATGGAAAGCAAGAAGACCTTTGCAAAATGGTGAAAGCTGGGAAACTATGAGGCGCGAATTATCTGTTCTGTATAGCTGTTTCTGTGAGTAGTTATTCCTGCTAAAGAAACTATACTTCAGATTTCATTGTGTTCACAAGATGCTTGCCTATAAAGGCATATCAATTAATTTCTCCTCTTGTTGTACGCACTAAAATTTGTTAGGATTAATTTAATCAGCATGTACTACTGTTTCACCTCATATTAATTTCTCTCTTGTACATACAGAAGATTGTTGGAGAAATAATTTAATTAGCATGTACTAAGGTTTCACCTCATCTTATTATAGAAAAATTTGATCTGTAACTCATTGGGAATGCCTGCAATCACTTGAGTTGAAATTAAACGTTTCTTGTACTAATCAGCAATGAGATTCCACCCATGTGTTTATAATACCCAAGCCTGATATATCAGAAACATGTTATAACTAGGGAAATAAGAAACTATGGAACATAACAAACTTTGTCTAAGATTAACTGTGTGTGAAGAACCTTTTCATTTAACAGAGATATGTGATCCATCAATTATGGAAGATAGGAGGCACAAAACAAAGATGAATAATGTAGAACAACTCATGGTAGCCTGCCATATAAGAAAACACACCCAAATCAATCCATCATGGAGCCTTGGACTTTACCCTAAAACAAACCAGAAGTGAAGCAGCTAATGGAATTACTGTAGTAAAAGCTTAAACTATTTAAATAGGTTAACTAACAGTAATAGTAGAAAATGCAGGAGCATAATTAGGATGATGAAATCAATAGGGTGTATAAACAGTCTTTCAATACAAGTTTGCTATGATGGATGGTTGGTGATGTCAAAGTGAACCCATGATGGAGATGAACTATGACAACACCCACAACCTCCAAGACCTCATCCACTAGCATGAACAATAATTTCAGATGGAGTTGTGGAGGCTGTAGCTGCATGAACAATACAATCACAAAATTCAAAGCTTTCGTTGGAGAAAGATGGTATTATGCCATCTGCACATAGGCATCACTGAGATTCATCACAATTAATAAAAAAATTTTGCCACATGAAATTCTTCATTCTTGCAGCCTAGAACTTTGACACTAGGTCAGATGACTTTTGTGGCTATTAGTTTTTGATGCAAGGAATTGCTGGTACAGCAGTGGCAGTCAATGGAGGTGAATTAGCTTCAGTTGGAGTCCAAGCTAAAAGTAGGATTTTCTTGTACTGATCAGTATTGAGATAATGTATATATAATATCTGAAACTCAAAATTTGTTAAAAACTAATACTGTAGGGACTAAACTCATTTATTCCGATTGTCTTTCAAAATTATTCAGACTACTCAATTTGAACTTCATGGAAATATTATGACACTAATTACTTCCTCCTGGATGGCACCTGAACAATTATTGTGATATTTTAGATAGATTGATTACTTAAATGATACAATAGTGTATGACATATGCATTTCTTGTACGTACACCTGGGCTAACCTTGTTGCTACAAGAGTGGCTTAACTTATTTTTTTCTCAATCTAGTGTATTTTTAATATGAAGATGCCAATTACTTGGTTTTGACACAAATTCAAAAGTTTGTGTCTTTATTCTTAAACTAAAATTTTAGCTGCATTCTTTTAGTTAATTACATTTTGTAATTTTGATCCCTAGGTTTTCCATTGTTCCAGATATTTTCTATTTACTCAACTTAACTTTTGTATCTTACTAAATCGAGTTATGCTACTTTGCAGATGGGATTTTGTTAGGTGGTATCCTGCTAATATATCATCTACAGAATTTCTTGCGCTCTGTTATTTTCATTATGTACTCATTTTGGATACCCCAGATAGTGACTAATGCCATTTGGGATACAAGAAAACCCCTGCACCCGTATTATATAATCGGGATGTCTGTTAGTCGCCTCGCCATACCATTTTACATATTTGGCTGTCCAAGCAACTTTTTGCGTATAGAAGTGGATAACTATTGGTGCATATATTTGGGAGTATTTATGGGATTGCAAGTAATGGTTCTCTTACTTCAGCATTATCTTGGATCCCGATGGTTCATTCCTCATCAGGTTTGAGTTCTTTATTCATATAGTCAGGAAACCATGGTAACACATTTTTTTTCCTGCAACAATAGTGTAGATATTCTGACAATTTGAATTTGTCTATTCCTGTCCAAAGAAATCCCAATATCATGTTCGATACTATTAGCCAGTTGAAATCAGTCAGTATAATCTGGAACCTCCTGGAATCAGCACTGACTGTCTTCTTGCTCATCTCTAAATGTAATCTAAAAAGCTTTTCTTATCCTGTCTTTTTGCTGATTTTGCTCTAGCGCTTGGGGAATGAGTAAGTTACATGCCTCGTGCATAATTTGATGTTTGGATATTCTCCTAGAGTTCAAGGATTTGAGAATGACATAAACTAGTATGCCTAGAATTCATGTTGGATGATGGCACAAATACAACTATCTTAATCTTCATAAGAACATTATGAGCCTCAAGATGGGTGGTTACATATCTCAGGTTTTAACGGTTGTGGTTATTGGCAGATGCTTCCTGAAAAGTACTGCTATTACCGGAAGTTTGAAAGTTATGCATCTCAAGCAGCAGATTGTGTCATTTGCATGGCTACCATTGACTTTTCGGAAAACTCAAATCGCTATATGGTAAAATAAGTCTTCCAACAAGAATTTAGCTTTGTGCATCATTCTTATCTACTCCCTTGCTGATCGAGAATATATATCAATCATGTTTTGGGCATGCAGGTGACACCTTGTGATCATTGCTTCCACTCTGAATGCTTACAGAGATGGATGGATATTAAGATGGAATGCCCGACATGCAGGCGTGCTCTTTCCCCAGCATAGATCACCGTGACCTTGCTCTTTATCATATGGTTGCTTTGTACAGGCAGTGAACAAGCCAGGTTTCGTTGTTCTAAACATTAGACCGGAAAATTTCACTATTGCTTGAAAGAAAACAGCTTGTAACTCTCAAGTCTTGAATTATATTGCAGACTGACTCTTTCTTAATGTACTATAATTTCACACGTCACACCAAAATAATAACTGTACATATTCTTGTATTTAACAATTACAAATTGGTGAGAAAAGCTTGGCCGAGTAAAGGAAAACACTGAAAATATAATATTCGTAATTGTAATGGAGAAGATAGCTATCTAGGAAGTGGTTTTGGTTACCTAAATAATGCCTCAATTTGCTCATGAATTGCTTGTGGCAGTAGGCTTCTTCACCTGCTTTCGGGTGGAGGCCTCTTGTCTATTAACATGAGCGTGGGTTGGCGTGTCCTCTTAGAATGGTCTAATGGTTAGTGCACGAGGTATTGTTATCATGAGGTTTAAGGTTCAAATTTTAGTATAGTCAAGATAAATGTCTCTTTCATGCGTCAATCATTGTTCTAAAAGCTAGTAATCATTTGTGATTTATCTCTTTTGTGTTGGTAATGAGTTAGTGGGGGCGTTGGGGGCAATTGCAATTGTCTTTTGCCACCATGAGTATGTGTTGACGTGATTTCGGGTGAGGCATCCTTGTCTATTAACATGACCATGGATAAGGGTGGATAAGGGTTTACTTTAATATATTTTAGAGTTAATTTTTAGTAAGTATAAAATATTTTATTGGGTGCTTCACCTTTTCATATAAAAGGTCAATGCGTTAGGGTAAAATGTCCTCGTATGATTTATTTATTTATATTTTATCATGAAGCTGGTGAAACTTATTGATTGGGGTGAATGATATCACTTTTACTTTAATGATTGAAATTATATGATCTAGGTATAACTGAGTTGATATTTAGGTAGTAGATTATCATATGAGAATAGAGATTGAATAACCTCCCTATGTAAAGGGCTGCTGCACTAGGATAAAATATCTTCCATGATTTATCTGTTTATATCTTGTCGTGAGGTTGATGATACTAAGTGCTTGGGGTGAGTGATATTATTTTTACTCCAATGATTGAAATTATATGGCCTGGGCAAAATCGAGTTGGTGGTACGTAGGTGGTAGATTATCATATGAGAGCAGGGATTGAATTCTTAATAACAATTTCTTGAGGAATAAAATTCCTCCCATCTGAAGAGGTCACTTAGTCACACTGTGATTTACTCTTTTTGTCTCACTGTGTGGTCAATGGTAAGGGACACTTGTGGTGAGCGAGTTATCTTTTATCACATGTGATTGAAGTTATATGTTTCCATGGATATAGTTGAGTTGATATTTATATGATTGATTGCTATATGAGAGCATAGCTCCAATTCTTGAGGAAATAATTTTTTAAGAAATAAAATCTCTATCATCTAGATAGACCGTTCAATTATCATGATTTAATCCCATAAATTTTTCTTCTGTTATATAATCTGCAAATCAACAGTGAAAAACCCGCCACACGAACATAATCTTTGTTTTTACTGCAATTTATTCATGTGTACCAAACACAAATCTCCAACATAAAATCTTTTCCCAGTAACTTTGTTACCCACGTCACATGTCGTTTATGACTAGCTAGCTCCTCATATGGATTCTCGTCATGATCTCAGGACTTCTTCCACCCCAACAAGGATTATTACAAACTTGATGAAAAATGCTCCCGGTGCAACGGTAAGATATTTTCTTAATTTCTTAAGTATTTAATGATTGAATTTTAATTTTGATAAATTATCAGATGAATTTTTTTTCATGAACGGTTGATCTAAAAACGTTGGATTGATGGGTCATTTTCTATGAGTATTTTCTAATTTATCCTGGTAACATATATAAAACTTTTGTAGGACGGAGTCAGAGATCTGCATGATTAATCGGCGTAAAATAGATATCTCATACCAGCTAAAAAACAAGACAAAAAAAAAAAAAAATCTATCATTAAGAAAGTTTTGATGAAATACCTTGCCTATCATAATCATTATAGGCCTGAATTCTTTGCAGTCCAATAATTTGATCATAAATATCCAGTGTCCTATGAATTGACTTATCCTATACCGCTTTAATTTGTCTAAAGTTAGCTCTATAGCTACACATGACAACTACTTGTGCTGTGACCTCACTAACTCTCAACCTCATCACTCATTTTAAAACTAAAAACTCTCATGTAATCAATTAGGGGTCTAAAGCAAATTCATGATACACACTCACACGATTCAATCTCATCGCATGATCGATCAATATGCATTTCATATCTTTCGCAACCTTGTAGACAATTGCTTAAATCGCTTAAAGTTTTAATTTGTTGCCTTCAATATATATAATCTTGGCATAGCAATAGCCATGTACTTAACTCGGAGACCGATCGAGGTTAATTATATATTGAAGTGGGTGGCTCATATATAGCCAGCCACTCAACGACCCTCAACTTGCACCTCTCCAACTGTACGTACATGCCTTTACTAAATATTAAGCTCCCAATTATCATATCAATTCCCACACGCAAAGCTAGCTAGCTGTGTAACAAATGCCCTAATAAAACAGTAGTTGTAAGCATGCATAGCAGCATAGATGCCATTGACATCCATAAAGGCTGTGGCCATATCCTAACCAATCCATCAATCACGTTCCTCGACTTTGGCTGTGTGCATGAGCAGCTCATCAACTCGAATATTAGTTTTTACAGAGGAATCCTACCATTTTCAATTGCCAAAATCATACATGTAGATGCTCGCTACTAAATCATAAGAAATCAATCAAGAACTTCAAGGTTTGTGTATCTATAAATTCTTCATTTTAAAATTCAGACGTAAATAAAATAAAGAGACGTACGTTCTTTAATTCGTATAATTAATTATGTATGAATTAGCGTTCTATGTCTAAACACTCATAAATACATATGTTGGAGCAAGCACATGTGGGTTTGTCTAAGGTGGAAGGTAAGGAATAGAATGGAATGGTTGATGGAAGAGATTCCTGCCAGCTAAAAAGAGAGGAGGAAGAATGATGGAGTTTCCTTGTCCATCACTTCACAGCTTCAGCTGCACTTTGACACTAAAGGGCAGAGGCGTGTGGTGTAGTGTTAGAGTACTCAGAAGAATAATAAAAGAATCAAAATTTAAATATTAAATGGAATGAACATCTTAATGGTCAGTAGGAAAAACCATCTACTTTTAAAAAATAATTGAGTAAAATTTAGGCATCTGAATTATCAGAAGTTTGTGGGGTGGGTGCTGGGTGGGTTATGCCAACTGACTAGCTCAATTTAGTTTGATTCTTGTTTAAAAATTATGCAAAAAAAAAAAAATTATAAAAAAAATCAAATGTATGAGGATTATGGGCGCAGAAGGAGATGCTTATCAGAAATTTCTAAAAGTGAATTGAATCGAGCTGCATGCTGGCTCATTTTAAGCAATTTTATCGACTAATGGTAGTTCATTTTCTTTGTGAATTATATGTTGTGGGTGTTACTAATATATTAGTTAAACCATCCATTGCCTATGGAAGTGTAAAAGTAGTTAGAAGAGACATAGTTGAATTGGTATTTAAGTAGTAGACTTGAGTTATTGGATAAGAATTTAAGTCGTGAATGCAGCAAATAACCTTTTTATTTAGGGGCCGCGCTTAGTACCTAATTTATCTCTCTTCATTTTAACTATGGATTTGATGATGAGAGACACTTAGCGTGAGTATCATTAAGAGTGTCAAAAATAAATCTGGCTTGCCAACCCGACTTGAGTCAATTTAAAAATATTAAATTAGAGTTGGAGGTTTTTGGATTCAAGTTGGATTCAGTTCTTGGATTGTGTTAGGATCAGGTTGGGTTCAGGTTGATCTGAATTTAGAATTTAATTTTTTTTTGTTGAGATTAAATCAAATTTTATTTTAAAAATTAACATGATAATACATAATAGTAGAAGGTTAGTATGATAATGATAAAATATTAAACTAAAATTAAAAAAATAGTAAAAAAATTTTAATTGGGTTGGTCGGATTATTTGAGTTGGTCGGATTGTCCGAATTCGAGTTCAGATTTAGAATTTCATATTGTATTCAAGTTCGAGTTAGATTTGAATTGAGATTTTTTTTTGTAATATCTTGTTTCGACTTGATCTGATTGAACAGATTCAATCTATTCGAATTGATATTCGTAAGTATTATCGTGTAAAAGTAAGTAGAAGCGAAAGAGTGCTACATTGTCACTTGGGCATCTATAATTTGATCCCTAACTACAATATATTTATAGAGATTTTTTTTTAAATGAGATGCGTAATCACGTAATACTGAATTTCTAGACCGTTGGTAATGAATACTTTTTAATTTATTTTTACGATTTATAAAATTTTTTTATAGGAGTAAATCAGCCACCTCATGGTCACTATTATCTGATTCATTATTTTATTTTTAATGCAAAAGTAAGAAGAAGAAAAAAATTAACAACCTTTAACTGCCTCGACTATCAATGTGATGAAAATAGGACAAATTATTAGTTGGCGAAAGCCATTGCCATTATAGTTTACCTCGTGCCCCCTTCAAAGCCTATAAATAAATAAAGACTTTATACAATTCTCTCACTTTAGCTTAAGTTTTTGTCAAAAAAAATTCTTCAACTAATAATATATATATATTTTTATAATATTTTACCAAGTCAATATATACCTTATTGTACACAATTAAGTTTTGTTTAAAATATACACCTTTTCAATATTTCATATATCTTTATGAACCAAAATATATAATTATATATATATATATATATATATATTATTTATTAACTTTTTATTTTTTATATACTCGAATTCAAATAATTCAATATATTATAATATTTTGTGTCTATATAAACACTTTTGGGCTTCTCTGCTTTCTATTCCTTTCCGAACTCCACAAAAGGATCGGAACATGTGCCACTCCAAGATTAGATCATCCGATGCCGCATCGCCGGCGATCGACGGCAGGCAAGTTCTTCAGCCGCCCTCCAACCGCATCTCTCCTCTGGAATCTCCCCGCCCGGTCAAGCACACTCTGCAGAAATCGACTTCTCTCCCCACCTCATTCGCCAACACTGCAGCCGCCGGAGTCTTTTCCATTGACCACCCATCACCGCCGATACCGTCTACGAAGATTACGGAAACGTCCCTTCTCAAGCGGAGGGGCGAGCCCATCGGCCTCGACTCTAGCACCGAGAAGCTCCGCACGCCGAAGGCCTCGACCTGGTCACCTCCGGCGGCGGCGAGGAAGGAGAAGAAGAACAAGAAGCCAGAGAAGGTGAGTGGAGAAATCCGGTTGGCGGACTTCTCTTCGGGACTGCTGCGCAACAGGGTTGCCGGAAGTGTCGCCGCTGCGCAGAGGGAGCACGCCGCGCTCGTGCAAGCCCAGAGGAAGCTTCGGATCGCCCACTACGGGAGGACTCCGGCCAAGATCGAGGAGTTGGCGGGTTCTATTGAGTGTCCCGGCATTGCCATGAGCGCCTCCCAAGAAGAGAAGAAGTGCAGCTTCATAACACCGAGTTCAGGTACCAAAAGAGGGCTTTTACAAATTACAATAAACTCAAAGAAAAATTAGGGCAAATTACTAATTGTTCCATCCTCTTACTGATGTATACACAGATCCTGTGTATGTTGCTTATCATGATGAGGAATGGGGAGTTCCAGTTCATGATGACAGGTGATTACTTCCACAAATTTCTTCATCTTATCTGCACAAATTTCAACTAAATTTACATGTTGACAAGATTCAGATGGATAAACTTGCAGGATGTTGTTTGAGTTGCTTGTTCTAACAGGAGCTCAAGTGGGGATGGACTGGACTACTATACTGAAGAAGAGGAATGAATTCAGGTTAGATGAATGCTAGAAACAGTTTGTATTCAGAGGAAAGTACTTGTCTCAAACAATTTAGAATCTTGAAAGAAATGTTGTGTGGCAGGGTGGCATTTGCTGAATTTGATGCAGAGTCTGTCTCCAAGTTCACAGAGAAGCAGATGGTTTCCATCAGTGTGGAACTGAAGCTGGATTTAGGAAGAGTTAGAGGAATTATTGAAAATTCTAAGAGAATTTTAGAGGTATATATATAAACATTTCTTCATGGTAGAGTTTCTGTGCTACATCCAGCTTTCCTTTCTTCTTCTCTTCCAGATATTATGTGTTAGAAAGTATATGCATGAGAAAAATATGATATCATGTCTGAAGTCAACTATATCATAATCATGAATTGATAGCTGAATGAAGAGATAGCTTTAGTTTTTCTCACCCTAACTCCATTAAAAGCTGAAAAGGAGAGCTAACTTTAATCATGCAACACATTTGATTGGAATGGGGCAGGTCAAGAGAAACTTTGGCTCCTTGGATAAGTATCTGTGGGTCTTCGTCAACCACAAGCCCATCTCAACAAACTACAAGTCCTGCAGAAAAATCCCAGTCAAGACCTCCAAGTCGGAATCCATCAGCAAGGACATGGTTCGCCGTGGCTTCCGCTTCGTCGGCTCGACAATTGTTCATTCCTTCATGCAGGCTGCTGGCCTGACCAACGACCACACCATCTCCTGCCCTCGCCACCTCCATTGCTCTCGTTTTGCCAACTGATCCATAAGTATACTCTAATTTAGTTGATCATATCTGTCACATCCTCTAGATATATTTGTGAGGAGAATGCTAAAGGTTGTGTGTAGATAGATAGGCATATGGGTGTGTGGTTTGTGGAGTGATAGGAATTAATGCATGAGCCAATTGCTTCTTGTGAAGGAGGAGCATGGCATGTGAAGGTGGCAAGCAGATGCAAGTGTAGTTGTTATAATGGATAATTTCTTTTTTCCATGTGATACATGATCACTGCATGCCTCACTATTCCATGATTTCTCATCCTCCTCTTCAGCAAAACTAGTCCATGTCTTAACCCTAAATGTGTTGCTGAATTAGGACCTTGTAAAAGTTTACAATTGCAAATTGAGTAGTGCATTGAAGATAGTAGTAGGTCATACAGTGATGTGCATGTGGCTATGTACTTTGCGTGAGGAATAGTGTATAGTGTTTCTTTCATTCATTCTTTCTTTTTCTTTCTATCTTGGTGCCATATGCATGTGCAAGAGAATCTTATTAACGTGGGGCTCCTTTTATTTTAGCATACCTTTTCTATTTTGTTTGTTAGACTGAGTATACAATACAATGTGCTAATGTTAATTGGATGATAAAGAGATGACTGTTGCTGTACCAGCTACAAAAGTGCTAAGAAAATTTGATGGCAACAGGCAGGCACATGGTGCATATATAAAGAGGTGCATTTCATTAATAATATGTTGCATTTAATTTTTGTATCACATGATTTTTTTTTGTTTTTTTTTTTGGTGTAGTTGACATCATGTACCTAACTTACCCCAACTAATTTTGAGATGATCTATCCGATTCTATGAAAATTTTTCATCGATTATCAAAATAAATTAGGAAGCACTCGAAGCGGACAATCCATCATCCAACATTTTTAGGTCAATTATATGAATTTTTTTCTCCCAAGCAATCATCATTCTCTATGACGATGTAAACAAAAGGTTAGGGAAGAGCAAATTATTAAAAGCTTTAGTTGAAGCCTTAAACCTTTTGCCAAACATTGAAATCTTTTGAGGACTTTGATTACAAGAGATTCAGGACTATTTTTTTTTTCTGAAGTCTTATGCCCAAAAGCTCTCAAAGAGTTTTTATAAAAGGCTCCAACGACTCAATTCTAATGCCTATAGTCAATCACCATTCCAAACTATAGTGGTTGGATGTCAATAGCTCTGTATCCATGAGCAAAAACTTTATGTTCACTCAAAAATCATATCCAATGAACTTTCACTTGTCTTACAATTGCCCTAAACCTATGCAAACGCTGTGGACTGAGTTTGTCAAAAACTAAGACTTGTAAGACCTGTTGGTACTGGGGACGTGGGATTTCTATTATTTAGGCAAAGAAAGAGAGCATCCATAATTGCAGGGATTTAGTTTATGAACTAGCAAGGACTTTCGGATTTCGTAGATGTGATTGCTCTTCCCTCCAACATTCTCTCCTCTCCGAATTCCTCTATTATAATTCCTATCAGAGCATTAAGGATTATACCGTAGTTGTCGAATTTCATCGTCGCTGGGATTGGACGCGGAGGTGACGGGACGGATGAGTCCTCACAAACCCTAGCTGGCATGTCCCTGTGCTCCCGAGGTCAGCGAGAGCGTACTGTGTGGGCAGGGAAATCGTGATAACGTCATAATTCCTACCGGAGCCAGGCTCGTGTCATGGAGGTATGTCGACGACGGAGCCGGCGAAGGCATCCCGACTGGCCGGCGATGCGTCAGTGGTCGGGGCGTGCTGAAAAGCGCTAAAAATCGCCTCTCGCAGTGGCCGACGATGCGTCAGTGGCTGGGGCGCGATCCGTCAGAGGCCGCCGGCGATGTGTCAGTGGCCGACGAAGGCATCCACGGCTGGCCGTCGTAGCCGACAACCGCATCTGTCGCGGTTGATGTGGTAGAGGCGGCGGAGATCGTGGCGAAGAAAGCAGCTAAAAAAACGTGAATATAGTGTTTGAGAAAAAGTTTAATTTTTATAAATCAAACAAAAACGAAAGAAAATATTCTATCGTGAATGAGAGAAATAAAAACAACAACAAAAATTCTAGTTAAATTTTTTTTTCTCTCCTGAAACAGAGAAAGAAAAATTAAGTTGAGTTTTTTTTCCTTAAATTTTTATCTGTCTGATTTCAAACTAAATTAGTTGGAATCAGTTTAACACAAATTACACTCCGGGCTAGTTTAAATTATTAGTTAATTTAATTAGATTAGATTAGTTAATCAAGTAAGATTTAATGATCATTAGTTAATTTAATCAGATCATTTTAATTCAATTAGATTTAGTCTTCTTTAAATTATTAGTTAGTTGGTTGGTTTAATCGAACCAGTTTGATCCAAATTAGAATCAATTTAGGTTGATTTGATTAATTAGGTTTAGATTAGATATGATCAAATGATCAAATTTATTCTATTGGATCAAATTTGATCAAATATATTAGATTTGTTCTAATAGGTCAGATTTAATCCAATAGGTATTGGTTTGATCAATAAGTCTGAGATTGACTTAAATAGACTTAGATTAAATAATAATAAAATATAGGTACAGAAGATCCTTGTCTAATTAAATTAGTTCTAACGGGGACAATGGATCAAGCTTAGGATTTGGATTCCCAATCGACTGGTTCAATAGGTCAGTCGACTTAGACTCTTGAAAATCGAGAAGATTTATTTTTCTTGATTAATAATGTTGGTTCTATGCTTATATAAATTGAATTAAACTGGTTTTGTATTGGTTAGTTAGTTTTATACTGATTTATTTAATTTCAATTTATAGATGACACAGAAGATTACCACCTTGACTCGTCGCGAAGTGTGACGGAACCAGCTGAGGAAGGAAATTCAGGAGATAGAGTATAATTTTGTTTATGGAGTCGGTGACACATTGGACGACTTGATAAATTATTCTAGAAACTCGAGTGGGAAGAGTTTCAAGTCTTGGACAATTACAAGATCTAGGCTTTGATGCGTTCATTGCTGGTGTATCCCAAGGTGGTAGCAGACTATGTATGGGGGCACCATGAAGGACGTGTCACATATTCAGAGTTATGTGAGGAATTGCTTCACTATATACATGAAGAGGATTTTGAAAAGTCCGAAGAGGACCCTAAAGAGTTTGAGGAAGATCTAGAAGAGAATTCGATTGCCAATCCATTGAAAAATCTTGAAGTTGTCCTACCTGAGATTGCCCTAAATGATTCTGTTGGCGCAGCGGGGTGGCAAGAGGGGATGAATTGCCTATATAACAAAAAAAATTAACCTTTCCCGATCTTTCAACTTAGATTAGTAGCACAATTATAACAAAAGAAAATGAGCAACTAAAAATAAAAGAGACTAAGAAATTTCTTAATTACAACATAGGGTAATCCAAGGAAAAAAAAGTACTAAAAAGTTGCATTCGTTAAAAGCGGAGAAGTCTCTTATACTCTTTGAATGCTCAGAAATAAGCTACGAAACGAATACAGGAGTTGTTGATTATTTCCTAAGTTCAGGGGGTCTTTTTATAGTTCCTAAAAAAACTCTATCCGTACCTTGAAGACGCCTCCAAGACACCTTCCATCAGATAAGTTTTATCCACTGCGGATAAAACTCTATCTGCGTCTAACGACTATCAGAACACTCCTTCAAAGACTAGAAGGGGCCTTCGTACTGTTCATCTAAGGCGCCTTCCAACCATGGAAGACGCCTTCCACAGGGCAACTCAGCTCAAAGATGATCTCTTCGAGTAGTTCTTCACGTAGGTGATTCTCCGGCTAACTGGAGTTGAGCTCACCTGAACCCAATTTCGACCTTCTCCTTCAGCAGACTTCGTTCCTAGCTTCTCGTTCCTTGAATGTCGTGCACACCCTTCTCATCCGCTGGTGTACTCTTCCGCAGCATCTCGTCTTTCGAATATACCAAGTCCGTCGACTCCCTTCCCGTGTCATCATTCTCGCTAGCTGCGTCTTCCGCTTGACTTCTTGTGTTCCTAAGCTCCTACACACTTAGACATAAGGATCAAACATAACAGGGCCTACCTGAACTTGGTTGACCATATCAAAACTACCCTGTGGTACTAACAGATTCCAAGTTGAAAGGGATTATATTGGTCACTACACTAGTATCTGTCCTAATGGGAGTGGTGTTAGCCTATCTAGTTTATTAGAGTTCTGTTGTTGTTACTGTCGTTATGTACGAATGATAATAAATCCGTTTAGTTTATGTAAGTGGTTGTGTGAGTTTGTTATATATTAACAATATGCAGCATGTTTATGATGATATGTTCATTCGTATGTTTATTATGTCAATTATTCTACATGATAAATGATCAATACAGATACTCTTTGATTAGTTCATTATGAATATAATTATAAATGATTAGTTTATTTAATTAAAAAAAGGTAAACAATGATGAAGTTCATTAGATGGCATGTATGTAATATAATTTATCAATGTCGGTCAGATTAAAAGATACAAATGATGAGTGAAAATATAGTTATCACTTAATTTTATAAACTAAATCATATTTATATTGAGTTGATAAGATATTACATACATACAATACACACTGAATATCTAAATAATTTATTTATTTATGGTAGATTATGACAACTAAGAACATTATAACTAAACTCAACAAGGGAGAAAACTTAATGGGGAAAACTATAAAATTTGGCACATTAGGATACAGTATATACTTGAGGAACAAGAAGTTTTGGAAGTTATAAATCAAGTTATGGTAGAACTTGTATATGGTCCCACTATACAAAACAGACGAGATCTTGATGCCTATAAGACGTGAAAGAAAAAAGACTCCACTGTAAAGGGCATATTGATTAGTTCAATGGTAGATGACTTAATTTTTGAGTATGAGTTGTATCTTAAGGCTCATACAGTCTGGGTAGCCTTTAAGGATAAATACAATGACGTAAGTCTGAGCAAGCTTTGATAGCTGACGATCAAGTTTGACAGCTATAAGAAATATCTAAATATTTCAATGGTTCAACACCTCAAGGAGATGTCGAATATAATTCGAGAGCTTAAAACTACTGGTCATGAGTTGACTGATGAACAATAGGTTCAAGCAGTTATTCATTCCCTTCCAGATTCTTATGAAATCATGAATTAGGCTCTAACTTAAAGTGAGAATATTAAGACTTTCACTGATGTCTCACACCATGTAGAATTGGAGGTAGAGAGAATAGAATCCGTAAGGATTTTTAGACTGGCGTATGTGGTTGTCGGTTCTGTTGGGTCATCTAGATCCAAGAAAAAGAAATGGTTCAAGAAGGGGAAGGGAAAGAAGAAAGGAGCTGCTACTATGGGACAGGGCTCAATCAAGAAGAAAGGAAAGAACACTAGAGTGAAAATTAAAAGTAAGTTGACTTGCTTTAATTGCGGCAAGAAGGGTCAGTTTTCCCGAGAGTGCACTAAATCGAAAAAGGTAAATCCAAGTGTGTCTTCTTTTCCTGATCATTTTATTACTAGTTCAGTGTTATTAGCTGAGTTTTATCATATGTGGATTATACAGTCGGGAGCAACCAACCCTATAGTTTGGGAGCAAGTTACATTTGTAGAGTATCGTCGGATACCAGTTATCAACAAATGGATCTATGTAGGAAATAATGCAAGAGTTGAAGTCAAAGGAGTTAGCACTGCAAACTCAACGTCCATGGTGATAGTATTTTGTTTCTACATGATATCCTATATACTCCTGAAATTCGACAGAATCTTGCTTCCATTACATGTCAATTTAGGGTATTATATTAATTTTTACAGCCGGTATATTAAACTTAAGATTGACTCAGTATCAATCCGATATAGATTTTAACAAATGATTTATGGTTCTTAATGTAGAACTAGATGCCAATTGTACAATTGAAGGTTGTTTTTCGAACATTGCTTTAACTAGTGATGCAGGTATAACTGATAGGTTTGACATGCTAGATTAAGATACATAGGACAAGAACGTATGAATTGGTTAGCTAGAGAGGGTCTATTGGGCACTCGGGCTAAGATTCACTTGTCTATATGTGAGTATTGTCTTGTTGAAAAAATAACTAGGAAATCATTTAGTAAGACTATTAGATCTGGATCACCATTGCAATTAATTTATTCGGATATGTGTGGTCCAATAAATGTGAAGGTTAGACATGGAGTTTAATATTTCATTACATTTATAGATGATTTCTCTGATTTTGGTTATGTGTATTTGATTTCTTATAAATATGAAACATTAAATTGCTTCATTCGTTATATGAACGAAGTTGAATATCAAATGAAATGAAAGGTTAAGACTTTACGCACAGACTATGGAGGGAAATATTTTTTTGATATGTTCAAAACAATATGTAATGATAGAGGGATTATAAAATAGCTAACAATCCCTGGAAAACCATAGTAAAATGGGGCACCTGAAAAAAGAAATAAGACATTTCTTAAAATGGTTAGGTCTATGATGACATAGGCTAATTTGCTGATCTCCTACTGGGGAGATACATTATTAACTGTGGCCTATATATTTAACAAAGTACATTCAAAGTCAATTCCATCTATCCTATATGAATGTTGGACAGGTAGAAAATCATATTTGACTTTATTAACTGCTTATTTATTTACTTGTTGCATATTTTTAACTTAACTTTGAACCTTGGTTGCCAAACATCAAAAAAGGAGAGATTATTGGTGCAAGCTGCACCAGAATCAAACCTGAGTTTTGATGTTGTCAAAAGTTCAAGTTAAGTCTTGTTGTGATCTAATAAATTGACTAAGTGTGCAGGATGTTTACTCAACCGAGAAAGCCCTAGCTGGAGGCTAGGCAGAGAAATCTTAGCAGATCGTGAAACCCAGGTGCAAATCCAAGCAGGTCAAGGGGACCCAATGCTTGGTGGTATGATCGAGAGGTCTGGAGGGCTGAAGATCGAAGGAAAAGTCCTGGGGAGCCGATCAAGGCTGAGTGAAAAGTGCAAACTAGATCTGGAGGATCAAAGTTTGGCAGGTGGGTTGAGGTAAACAAACTGGAGGAGCGACTGTGAGGTCGAGTTCCAGAAGGGAACAACCCTAGGTCGCTGATCCAATTGAAGAAATCGGGAAGGTTTCCAAGTTGAGATCAAGAACAGTTCTACTGTTCTTTTATTACTCATTCATTATTATGCTGTGTGCTAACATCTATGTTGCAGGAAGTTTTTGTTCTAACACTGTGTTGCAGGTCAGACTGGATCGGTCGACCGAACCAGCGGTTTAGTCGACCGAACAAAGCATAACAGACAAAATCAGAAAGCAAACAACTCAGACTATATCAAAGTCAAAGTCCGATCAAAGCTTGATCGGTCGACCGAACAGTAAGATCGGTCGACCGATCCCTGGTGACTCAGCACGGACCAAGTTAACAAACATCGATCAACATAAAAGGGAAAAGGCTGATCGGTCGACCAAACCGGATGACCGACCGACCGATCCAATCAAAATTAATTGCAGCATTAATGAGGATCTCGGCAGATTTCGACGAACAGGGAAATAGACTGTTTGGTCGACCGAAAAATGGGTTCGGTCAACCGAACCATTCATGAGCACTTACTGCGACAGATCGAGCCAGTTGCAGTCTTCAGCAAGGAAGGAATGGAGCTGGTTCGGTTGATCGAAAAGAGGGATCGGTCGATCGAACCTCCAGTACTCTTATAAATTGAGGCTCAAAGTCAGAGGAAAAAGAATAACTTTCTAATCAATTATGGTGCTCTTCTGCAAGCTGCTCACGCCTACGATTTCAGCAAGCAACTTCATTCGTGCCAACCAAGCTTCGTCTTTCAAATCTTATTGTCGGTATAATTATGTTATTGCACTTAATTTACATAAGATAGTAGGTGTGTTACTATCTTAACATTCTTATATCTGTACGATTCACTTCTTTCCGAGGACTTCGGAAAGAAGGTCTTTAGTGCTTTTCCCATCGGTGCGGTCAAGGACTGCGGGCATTCGAGTAAGAGTCGAGCTATACTCCGAACGAAGTAAAATACTTTGTCTCCTTTTTATTTCCGCTGCACGACTTTGATTTGAAAGAAAAGAATAGTTTTAAAAAGCACGATATTCACCCACCCTCTATCGCTCCAAATGATCTACCACTTTTTCCCCAGAAGAACAGTGTATGAAGAAGAAAGAAAGGAGAGAGCGTACTTGCACAAGGGAGACGACCTCCCTTTTTATATGACAGTGAGTACCTCTTGGAGCCTGACTAGTGTCAGAGAATGTTGGGTGTCAGGACTGGCCAGATGATGGAGGACACGTGACATCCTCCTATAGACTAAAGGAAGGTTCCATTCGTAGGTGGCTGCAAACCGTTGGAATATTCCCTGACATTCAACAGTTATTCTCTGATAGACGGTTACAATTCTTTGACCTCGTTGTCATGTAGCGCCTTCTGTCCCGACCGGGCATGAATAGGGCAGCCCGGGATAACCGATCGAGTATAATGCTCGGCCTAAACCTTGGGGGCAGGAAGCTGTGGAGAGATCATCCAAGAGCTGACCGGGAGTTAGCTGTCTGGGAGTTTAGCTTATTGATAGCATTAGACCTGAGTACAACCAGGATAGGAGAGCCCAACCCGTTAACTCCAGGTCAGGTATCATCCCGACTGTTTACCCAGGTGTCTCAGATCCGGAGTTCCGGTCTGTGCGAACCCGACCAGGAATTAAGTTGTTGACGTCGTCACCTGATCCTACTCCCTCTTTCCCTTCTTGTTGATTGCCTGTTAGTGTTAGCCCTAGTACCAATTATGAGATGATTGTAAAAGGCTCATTTTGTATCATATATCATTATTAATAAAAGGCAAAGTTGGTTATTTTATTTATTTCAATTTAGTGTCAATTGAATAAGTATAATAATGTCCTTGGGTAGTAGGTTCTTATCCACAGTATATCAATTGGTTGAATTGATAGTGAGATATTATAGAGAACACTACTCTTAACTATTCCTAGTCGAGCATTAATATACAAGGACAATATTAATGCGTTGAGACTAGTATGTAGGTCAACGGATGACTTGATCTCACAAGTCATGGATATGAGATATCAGGTTGACACATGGGTATATATTAGAGAATATATACTGAATGACCCGCCATGAGAATGTTTCATGGATCATTATATGAGTGTCATAAACATTCTCATGTGACTATTGGTATAAATAATCCTTAGACCTGAAGTCGCTACGGTTCCCTACATAAGGAGTTGTGTACTTTGGTATCGGCAAACGTCACCTGTAACAAGGTGGACAATAAAGTCGATCACTGGGTATGCAATGAATTATGCGGAGAGATGTGAGTGATGTAGATGAGATCTATCCCTTCCTTATGACGGAGGCGATATCTGTGGGCCCCTTGATTAGTAGGATACAAGAAAGCATGACCATGCACAAATGAGTTAATATGAGATATTGAGCTTATTTGATTCAGTGTGTCTACTTAGAGATCAAGAAACACAAAGGTTGATAAGAGGATGACATAGTCTATGCCTCATTGATTAACCTAGATATCAAGGATAGAGGGACAAAGTCATATAAGATAATAGCCACAGATAGGTTAGGTCGGATCTTGACATTCTCGTCACTTGGGTAGCAATGATGCCTTGCTAGATGTCACTCATTGCTTATGTATCTAAATATTGATTTGGGTACATTGCCAATATTACGAGAACCTATTGGGTCACACACAAAAAATAAGTAGATTTGAAGATGGGTTCATATGATGAATCATTGGATTAAGTCTAATCCGAATTGGACTTATTGAGTTGGACTCAATTGGATCTAATTGTTGGATTAAGTCCAATTCAAATTAGACTCAAGGAGTCAATTTGAATTAATGAAATATTGATTCATTGATTTGAATTGCATGAGGATTAATTGAGTAAGACTCGATTGAATTAGACTTGAGTTAGACTCAAGTGAATTAGACTTGAGTTAGACTCAAGTGAAGAGACTTGAGTTAGACTCAAGTGAGATTTAATGAAGATCATTATTGAATTTTGAAATTCAATTATTCATTTCATTCAATTTTTGAAATTGAATTTGTTACACTCATTTGAAATGAGGAGTTGTAAATGCTCATTAAGGCTATTAATGCTAATTAAATATTTTCATTGGATGAAAATACTTAAGCTTTTTACTCTTCATTTTTAATTAATTCTCTTCATTCTCCTTGCTCCTCTCCTCTTGGCCGAAATCCACTTTCATGGTTGCTAGCACAACCTTTCTCCTTTTGTGAGTTTATGAGACAAATGAGCGCTTGTTCGTGTGGATACCGTAGAGGTGCGAACGCGAGATCGTGCTATGATCCGAGCTGTCGAGAGTCCGTGAGCATGCTACAAAGGTATAATCTCATGCTATGTTAGAAAACTTAGTATATGTAGGAATTTCTCTTTCCCTTCGCATGAATCTTCTGGAGGAAATATGTTTTTCCGCTGCGCGTTTGCGTGTTTAGCAACATATTTCCTTACATTGCCCCCGTCCCCTTGACTTCTGACTGCCACGTTTCCTTAACTTTTGACTGCCCAACCTTATCGGACCCCACCGTTATGCACCGTATCAGACGATATTATTCTCAATCAAGCACCAAAGATGAGCAACGAATTAGATGAAGACCATAGCAAGCGAACGGTATGGACAATAGCAGATGATAAGTTCCTTGCAGCAGCCTACACAATTATGAGTGAAGATTCAGTAGTTGGTAATACCCAGAAGAGTGAGTCATTTTGGAAATGAGTTATGATATACTACAATACCAATTGAGATAAGGGAGCTAAAAAGAGAACTGCGGAGAAAGCAAAATCACATTGGGTTTCGTTGAAAAAGATCGTAAATAGATACAATGGAATCTATAATAAATGGTATAATGATCGACCAAGCGGATTGAGTGACGAGGATTTGATGGTGCGAGCTCATGAAGAATACAAGAGTACTTTTAAAATTACTTTCCAATATGAGCATGTGTGGAGAATCGTGAAAGATAGTTTAATGTATTCTCCTCAATCCTCATAGCGACGGGATATAAAGAAAGTAAGAACATCAGAATCATCAGGTGCACATACTGACTCTTCTAATCCTAACACAACTGTTGATATAGATGATAGAGAAATCCAATCTCGCCCGAACAGAAGGTAGCAAAGAGGAAAGACAAAGAAAGAGTAGGCCTAATTGATGAATTGAATCATGCTATGCAATAATCAATGCCACATTTAGAAGAGTATAATAACAATAAGAAAGTGGACCAACTCATCCAAGCACATCAACTCCTCGTAATGGATACACGAGGTATGACAGATGAACAACCTTAAAATCATCTAGCGATATGTGAATAGCTGAAGAAAAAATTGAACATGTAGTTAATTTCTATGGTTTATTTTATCTACTCCATGTTTATTTTATTAATTACAGTTTATCGCTATGTGTTTTATTAATTTAATATGGTTTGTATATCTGTATTTTAATTTTAAATTTATAAAATATTTGTATTCATGTGAAGTAGTGTTTTTCTTAAATTTAAATGTCTTTTATTATATTTTTCTTAAAATTAAATGTAAGTTAATTAAATGGACATGAGTCATATAAATATTTTATTGATGAGATACTTATTGTGAAATTAGGGATATTTAAAAGTGAATATTTGATGAATGAGACCTATAAATATTCGATTGATGAAATATTTTATTATGAAATTTAAGATATTTAAATAATAAAATATTTAAAGAATCATATAAAAATGGAGATCACGAATATTTTTAAAAAATATCTCTAATCATCATGATGCTTTAAAAAAAAGATTGGCACGCCTTGCCACTTGACTTGCAAACAAGCATGATGGATCACATGGGCCACTTGTCCCAATTAATGAAAAGGGCCATCTTTCACTATGCTTGAGTAGCAGATCAAGATAGCGGATCTATCTTTTTGAGTAGTAAAGATTCATAAGATTTTGGGATCGAAACTTGACGTGATCGAATATAACTTTCTCCATGTATTGACCATTTGTATTAATGACTAGTAGTCATCCGTGATTTACCTTCTCCGTATTGACCTATGGACGAATTGACGGAGGTATTAGGGATGAGCAAATCACCTTTTACCACTTGAGTAGCAGAGATTTCGATGAATTTGCAGGTAAATTGCTTCTCGCGCACAGCACCCCTTATCTTCCCTTTAAAATGACTTTTATATATCTCTTGTTTTTAATTACTTGTATTTTTTTAATTTTTATTTAATTTTTTTAATAATTCTGTTTATTATTATTTTATTATTTTATATAATTTTTAATGTAGTAAAAAAAATGTTCGTTTCTTTAAATTATCTTTTTAATTTCACACTTTCCTATTATTTATATATATTTTTTTATGTATTTCTTGTTTTTTCAATTTTATGTATTTTATTAGTTTTTTTAAAATACATAAAATTTTATCTTCCTAATCAATAGATGATGGCATAGATAAATACGCTCTCTCTTAATATTCCCATCAATCCATCTTTAAATTAATATCATGAAAATAAATCATGAATAATTATTAACCTTTAGATTAAGGACTAAGAGCATCCACATCAGTTTCTCTATTACTATATTTAAAATTTAGGATAAATGACTCATTTTATTAAATTTAGATAATCATTTTTTATTACACACTACATCAAATACACTAAAATTTTCATCATCCTTATTTTTTTTATTATTATTTTTCTCTTTCTTCTATTTTTTATTATTATATTTATGGAAAGAGTGGGAGAAGAGAGATTGAGTGGGAAGAGAGAGATTAAAAAGAAATATTATTTTATTTTTAGATAGAAATTTTATTTCTTAAATTTAGAGAATCATTATTCATCAAATCTAAATTTAGAAAATGGATAGAGTAACTGATACAGAGAGTTTTTAGTTACCCTATTTAAAATTTAAAGTAAAATCTTTGGATAAGATAGCTGATGTGGATATTCTAATATATAAGAGAGATATTTATCTCATTTATATCAATATTTAAATTCTAAATTTCATTTTGGTAACACTTTAATAAGCAGATCATGCCTCAAAAAAGATGAAATCACTTGTCATCCGTGTTCCCGTTGCATCTGACCTCATATTATCATGAGAAAATTAAATCATGATAATCGAGAGGACAAATCAGTGAGGAAATGAATTGTACATAATCCGGAGATTTTAATCAGCAGATCATGATTTACAGACAGAGGAGGGAATTGATTTTGATTAATTAATTAATATATTGTCCACAATCAGTGGAGCTTGCATCCCACTTTGATGAGCCGTCGCTCCTGAAAAAACTCGGCCATGACAGCGCATCCAATCGAGCAGCGTGGCAGCATTTTCATAATTTATTACTGAACAACGTAAGGACGTCTCTAAAATTTTAAATATAATCTGAATCTTCTGGATTATAACTTTTGATCTATTCTTAGATTGGAGTCCTTTATAGATGAGATGAGATTTTATAAATCCCATCTGAATAATAGATGAGATTCATAAAATTTCACCTATGAGTAAATTGATTCAGATCATATTTTTTGATTTAAAAAGTTCATGCTCCTTTAAATGAATTTTTTTTTTCAAAATCTCAATATGACACATCGATAATATGAGAGTTTATTAAAATATTTCTAATGGTTAAAATTTTAAATGATTTTTTTTCAAGATTTCAATATGCCACGTCAATAATATAAAAGTTTATTAAAATATCTTGAATGATTAAATTTTTAAATGACTTCATACATATCATATTAAATTCGAAACAAAAGAATAAATGTATATTTTTATTATGACTCTTAAATTATAAATCTCAAACTGAAGATTTTCTATTCAATTTTTTTTAGTTTACAAACGTCTTAGAAAAAAATAAAAAAAAATTTACAAACGTCTTAGAAAAAATACATAAACCTTGCATTGAACATGCCCATGATCGCGATCTGCTTCGAGTAGGCCCGCACAATATAACTAACTGCATGCGACTCCCGAAGAAATTGCTGCAATTTGATTTGATCCTTCCATTCGATGCTCGAAGGGGGGCTTAATTTTCTTCGGGGTAGGGACCGAGGGAGATCATAGAAAGCTACGGCTTCTAGCATCGGATGAAAGGATCAAATTGCCTTATGCCAACAACTTTTTCTGGCGCACAACCGGCCGGCAGGCATGGACGCGAATTTAGCCTGTACGTACCTACTCGATCGGAGAAGATCAGCATGACCAGCAATGAGTTCGTGGAGATGCTGCTGCTCGGCTCCGCTTCGCTTCTATGGCCGAGTTCTCCTGGTAAAATTGGAAAAGAAGAGGCATATATAGAACAGAGATGCAAGGAAGAGTACTTAGTCATGGAAGTGGGCAGCTCCAGCATTATATATAATACGATTCTCGAAAATCTGCTCCCTCTTCCTCTCCTTGTCCATGCCCTCCGCATGCGTATGAATTTAGAGAATCAATCCTTTAGGCTTTAGCAAATTCCTCTTTCGAGATCTCATGCCGCAAATTCGCCGAAACCTCTCTCCAACAACAAACGTCAGTTAAATAAACTCCGAAGTCGTCGCCCTTCGGTTTGCCTGAGGCCGAGCTCATCCTCGATCTCCATCAAAACGCTCGACAAGTGATTGACATCTTCGCGATCGGATTGAGGACTGCGATAGGCTCAACTTCCATCTCTGCCTCGCTGCCGTGGAAGAAGGGGAGGGGAGGGGAGGGGATCGAGGCGACTTGAGAATACTTTGTACTCTACAGCTGCTGCCAGCTACTTTGAGAATATTTTATACAATTTTTTTTTTTTAAATAATCGAGGTGTATGAGAGTATTTTATACAGGTAAATACATAAGTGGATATATCCAACAAGGTACGAAATTAATTAGGATTAAGTAGGCGAATAATCAAGCATAAAATTAGGAGAAGAATAATGTCGTTTATTAACAATGGTAAAATAATTAAAATTTCTTAATTCTATTAGTTGTTAAAAAGTCCGTGCTTAGTAGACACTTTTTATACATTTTTTCATAGAAGTTCAGGCATAGTTGCCACTTTTGAAACCCTTTATATGAGGTCGTTTATTCCTTCTATTAGGACAGTAAATAAGTCAAGTTATCTTAAATTTTAAGATGTGTAAATTTATTTAATAAGATAATTGCCCAGCTTAAAATGAGTTAAATTTTTAAAATAATTATTTAAATTTAGTTTGATTTATTTTTTAATAAGTTTTAGGTTGACTTGAGCTTGGTTTATTTAGATCTTATTGAACTTTCAATTTAAGTTTGGTTTGAACTTGATTCGTTTAAATATTATCAAACTTTCAATTCAAATTTGTTTCAAACTTTTAGTTATTTGGTTTATTATTAAGTTTGATAATTTAAATTTATTTGTTTATTTTAAAAGTTTTTTTTATTTATTTAGCATGTTGATAAAATTTTTATTAATAAATATAATTCACGAATGTTAACAAGTTGAACACATATATGTTTAAGTTTATTTATATATTTAGTTTAACGAGTTGTTCAATCTTGTTTATTTAATCGATCTTGTGTGTATTGAACGAACATAAACAAGTTCTTATCAAGTCAAACTCTAAACTTGTTTATGAACGTTCAACTCATTTACGGTCCTTACCTTCGATATTAATTCACCTTTCCTGAAAAGATAAAACACGTCTTTAAGATTGTTCTAATTTAGTAAGATGAGTATATTAGGACCTTTGGCAGCCGACTAGAGGGGGTGAATAGCCTCTGCACAAAATAAAATAAAACCTTCCTCAACTTATAATTTAAACAAACACTTGTATAAAAATAATAAAGAAACAAAAAAGACAGAGGCACAGAATTTTTTACTTAGTTACAACAGGGGAGGTTGTTAATCCAAGGAAGTAGAGCGCACTAATATCTCCTTCAGGCGGAGAAGCCTTGTTACAGCAATGATCGCACAAAAATAGAAAGCTAAATGGAAAATGGAAGTATACAAGTGTTATTGCAAGAATGCTTGTTGTATTTAGCTTCTTAGACCAAGGCTATATTTATAGCCTTGTTCGGGGTACCTAGAGGGGGGGGTAAAATTTTATCCCTTCGCAACGGATCATGGTCAAACGTGATCCAGATAAAACTTCGTTCCAGGCACCTGGAGTCCGGGTGCTCGAACCAAGAAAGTCAACAATGTTGACTTTTTCCAATCCGGGCCTTCTACTCCGGTTCCGCTCGCTTGAGTGATTTCGACCATCGGAAATAGGGCTCACCCGAACCCAACTTCCGACCTTCTTCTCGAGCAAGCTTCCGCTCCGATTTCTCGTCCCTTGGAAATGTTGCACGCCTCCTTCTCGTATGCTCGCGTACTCTTCCGCAATACCTCATCCCTCAGACGCACCGAGTCCATCGGCTCCCTCCCGTGTCATCCTTCTCGCTAGCTGCGTCTTTTGCTCGACTTCCTGTGCTCCTAAGTTCCTGCACACTTAGACACATGGTTAAATACAATAGGATCTAACTTAACTTATTTGATCACATCAAAATAACCTTGGGGTACCAACAATCACTACAACAAAAACCCTCATAGACATCGGTTTTCCACCGGTGTCTATTACATTTTCGACCGATGTCTATGAAGGCGATGTAAAAGATCTGCCATTTTAGACATCGGGTTAAAACCGGTGTAGTAGCACTTAACGACATCGGGTGTAAAACCGATGTAATATTATATGTTAATAACACCATTTTTGGCAGCGGTATACGACCGATGTAATATTAGTTAATGACACCGGTTTTGCAACAGTGGAAAATCGATGTAATATCAGTATTGTTTAACGATACAGATTCGATTTTTGAAATAGTGAAAACCCGATATTATACAAACAAGTCAATATCCATGTAACCAACACATAAATATTATACACATCAAGTCCGTATCCACATAAATATTATACACATCAAGTCCGTACCCACCAATTGACTAGTTGAGGTACCAATTAGCCTACTACTTAAGTAAGAAGCCCTTTTATTCAACTGTTCGACATCCATCTCTTTGCTTGATTTCTTCTACCTCATGGAGGCCACCTTCTTTATCCTTTCCTTTACGTCAACTACAGATGCATCTGCCAGTTCAGCTTCAATGTCTCCTTTCTCCTGATTCTGATCATGCTCCTCCTGTTCCTTTGATGATTTTTCTTTCTTGGATTTCTTCTTCTTTAAGATTCTGTTCTCTGAAGGAGCACCAATACTTTCTTTCTTCTCCCCTTCACTACTTTGCTCCAATTGCTTCTTGTCTGCATAACAAGGATAAACAAATTCAACACACATTAAACAGTCGCTTCATATGTATGAAGCAACTCAAGTGAATTAAAATTCACTATCTATCAAAAATAAACTAATTAAAATTTGCAATGTCCATTTCCTATAGAAGTGCATCTAGCTCTGCCATTTCCTTTTTCTTAAGCTCCTTCTTTGACAGTTGCCTTTCAGCATCTTTGGGTGGTGCTGAAACAGGAGCAGGTTTCTCAATGGTTGGTTCTTTCCTAACAGCCTCTGGTTCATTTTCAGGTTCCTCAACATCATCATCATCACCTATGTCAAGACCATCATCCTCACTTTCACTTTCCTAAACACAAGAAAAAAGAGAGTACTTGTTATAAATAAAATAAACTTAGAGAGTACTTGTTATAAATAAAATAAACTTAAATATCTGATATAAACAAACATGTAAGAAAAGAACAGACTCTCACATGTGAGAGTAAAGCAAATAGTAGATAAGCATAATCACTAGCAAGCAACAGAATTAGCTAATAGGAAGAGAAGATTTTTATTTAAACAGATAACCTCAGAAACTCAAAAAGATTCTACTTGTATTGACATAATAAATTTCAATAACCTCAGACAATCACCATTAAAATAATATTACAATAGAGGAGAATATTAAATTAAGAATTACTAATATCACCTTTTAGAGCAATGTTGAAACACCATCTTCTTCAAAATGCTGCTAAATCTTGACTTGTGATTGAGCTTAAAGATTATTCTCATATTTCAAGTTGATACTACAGCAAAGGAATAAGCAAAGAGTGATACAACATGCTAGTATGAAAAACAATCTAAAACATAGATTTAAATAATGGTTTAACTGGCCACGATATCAATAGCACATAGATAACTGGATATTGGTGTATTAGTTAGCTTGACTGTGGAAACAATGTTAGATGCCTAACACAATTGAATTAGACTACACAAATTTCTGCAATTATCTCATGTGAGAATAAAATCTCAGATAATGCATTTCAATTTCAATTAAGTTTAAAGTTAGACTAAAATCATACGATTGTTTAAAATGACTGCTAGGTAACTACAGGAGGGGAAGTGATTGCTTCTTGGAGAAAAATTACGTAACTCCACTCACAAAATCTTTTGAAAGATTCCAACGAGTACAATTTTTAATTAAACTATACTGTCACGGATAACAGAAAGCATAATATAAGTATCCCTGTGTGCAAGGGTTTATTAAGTGCATCCCTAGACAAGTATCAGGATGTTGAGTTTGCAGCCTAACAGAATGGATAGTATTAATTTGAGATTTTGAGAGAAAGCACACATTTAGTATAAATCACAAAGGTATTTATATGGATCAATTTGAATGCTCGATGGTTTATAGAATGCAGGCAGGTTCTCCACCTCATAACCATATCAAGTATAAACCTTTGTAGCCAAAAGAAAGCATAATATAAGGATTGAAGGTAAACAAGTGAAGAAGAAGAATGAGAAGGGAACAAAGGAATGATACTTTTAAACTTTGGTATTAATACAACTCAAAGTTGCTAACAAAATTGATACGAATCCCATCATTTAAGGGGAAAAAAGTAATTTTCCCTAAAATATACATGGAAGAGAAAAGAAACTACAAATTAGAGAGGAACTATGTTTCGGAGAAACAACCCAACACACAAAAGCCATTGTTTCTTAGTTGCATTTTTCATAACAAAGAAAAAGGAACAATTCATACCATTTTGTCTGGTTACGAGCGACTATGTGTAATGCTTTGTCATTCCACTCAAGATCACACCAACCCTCCGTATTTCCATCATAGTGGAAGAGTATTATGGAGCAATTTCTAGGTAAAAATTGAGAAATAAAACATTCAAAAATAATACTAGAGTTGTATCAATCAAAAAACAAAGCATTCTATTACATTCCTCTTTTAGATTAAACAAAAATGTCCTGCATTGGATGCTTACTCTACGAACAGTGTCATCCACATTTTTTTCCTGTGAAATGCCAACAGCCATTGCCAAGAGTGTTGAATAGCTGTGATTAGTGTTCTCCACTGCTATCTAATGCAATCCACTTGGTTAAAATAGTGAGTATAAGAACAGGAAAGTATTTGAAAGAAAAATAACATCATTGAAATGAGCAACATGAAGAAAAACAATCTTCATTTAAATAATAATATATTCATGATTAAAATATAAAGTATAGTTGCTTCTAGTTATCAAATAAGCTAGGCATATCTAGAAGCCAACAGGGATGTCAGAGTAAAAGAGACTAAATCACAATAATTTGCTGATAAAATTGGCTTAGAATCCCATACACAAAAATCAAAATATCTTTAATAGGAAAGTCAATGTGTCAAATAACATATTTCCAAGAGCCAACTAAACAGAAGATGGATTATGAACAGTTTACATGGTAGAAACAGAGGTAGTGGTTAGTAATTTTTACAGGTCCATGACTCATGGACGATACTTGATGCAAATATATATGGACCAAAATTCCAAAGTCACGTGTCGCAACCAAACAGGGAAGTGCATGTCCAGATGGTTTCACTACAAACTGTTTATATGCTTATGCCGGCAGTCCTGCTTAGTATGAGGCACAACAACTCTTACAAATATAGATCATTCATTGTGTGTCCCCATCAATATAAGACAAACTCAACTGAGTGCAACCAAAATCTCATAATCGCCTACTGCCATCGAACTGTTCGTAGAATTAATGGAAGGTTCTTTAATATGAAAAATAAAGAAAAGAGGTAAAGACTCAGATCTAAAAGTCAAAAACAAAAACAAAACAAAACAAAAAAAAACTCTAACAGCCATAAAAGAGATACAGTGAAATTACTTTAGAATCAGAAGAGGAACTCTGCCACAGAGATTTGAACTCCAAATCAGAGGAGGATTTGACGATGACATGGGGCAAGCCCTGGAGCACGCTCCACCACGAACTCTGCCACCCATACCAACACCATCAAGAGGCTGAAATGCCAAAACACACGAAACAAAAGAGAGCGCATGACGCTCATACCTTGGAGACCACAACAGGCTGGGCACGTTGCGCATCCACCTGAGAAGTGAAGAGAAGAGAAAGAAACGGTGCCATCGACTTGATGTTGAGGTATTGGTCGACGGAGTGGAGGGTTCCTCTGATGGCGAGATCGTTCTTCAACTCCACCGTTACTTCTTTACCTACCAACTCCTTGAAGTACGAGAAGAAGAGCTACAACGAAACGAAAACCAAATCGAGATAAGGAGAGAAAAAAAACTTCAACCGCAGGGAGTCGAGGATGACAGAGAACGCTGTAGTCAAAAGCAAAGGTACCATCTTTGCGGCAAAGATTGAGAGGGAGAGAGGAAAGAGGGCAGCGGTGAGGTTCCTGCAAACTTAGAATTTAGAAATAAAAGGCACGATTTGATCATCTTTATCGGATCGGTGGAACTTAGTATCACCTTTCCCCCTGGTCGTCTTCATCTTGCCTCCCTCCGCGGCTACTACTCTGAAACCCTAGAAAACAAGACCAACTCGCCACCTCTCCTTTCTCGAAATGCGAAGAAGGGCTCCTCTTCTTACCCAAAGGGAGGAGGTGGAGGAGATGTGTCGTGAGTCAATCCTGATCGGGAGAGGAACAGGCGAGGAGGAAAGTGGTGGTGGCGTCGCGACGGTATACGGTGGATAGTGGACGGCGCGATATAGGTTTAGGTTTTGAGGGAAGAGTGAAGTGTTGCAAATTTTGGCTAAGTATTGGTGGAAAAATTTAATTATTTTTTTGGTTCATTAACATCGGGTTTTAAAAACCGCTGTTAAAACTGGTGTCTATTAATGAAAAAAAGACGCTCATAGACATCGGCTAAAAAATCGATGTCTATGAGCGAAAATCTGCGCTCATAGACACCGGTTTTTTGGAAAAACCGGTGTAAAATACTCAAAGACATCGGTTTTTTCTTAAAACCGTTGTTGTTCCACCGATGTCTATGAGGGTTTTTCTTGTAGTGAATCTTCCCCTTTTTGATATGAACAACCCAAGTTAAGTTAGGGTAAACCAACATAAAATAAAAGCAATAATTTTGCAATTAAAGTACAAAAAAGTGAAATTTGAAATTACTACCTCCCATAGACTTAATCTTCCCTTCTCCCCCTTTGATCACATAAAAAAAATGGGGTACCAAAAAATCTAAGGGTTAAATTGTTCAAAAAAAAAAAAGGAAAGTTTTTTAAAAAACTGATTTTCAACACATTGAAAAACTTTGAAGCTTTTGAAAATTATTTTGATAGCACTTAAAATAATTTTAGAAAAACTTTCTAAGTAAAAAAAAATGATAAAAACATTAATATTTTTCTAAGTTTGCAAAAACTAATTTTGTAAAAATAATTTTAGAAAAAGTAAAGCTGATATAAAAAAAACTTTTAAGTTAAAATTTCTAAGTTTAAAAAAATTTTAAAAAAATGAGTAACTAATTAAAGATTTTTTTAATTATAATTAAATGTTTTATCAGTTAGTCAATTAAACATTTTATTTTGTTAATTGGCTTCCAAGCTGTGGTGAGACACTAAGCCTTCTTGGTTATTAGATCATGAACCACTTATAGACAAACCCTTATAATGAAATCAAATATTTAATGTACTCTCTGAAAGCCATAAGTCTAATTAAACTTTAATTTAGACAAGTCTTTGGAACCCAATATAGATTTCTTCAACTATGTTAAGTAGAAATTTCTTTAGTATATATTTTTGAGAAATTTTTCTAATTTGTCCTTTGTGGTAATAAAAATACTAATTTTGATCATTAAATTTTCTACTACTTGTATTATATGAGCATGCATGATTTTTCAAGTTCTTTATTTCTTTTTGCAAAATATCATTTTCCAATTTTACTTTGTCAAATTCTTCTAATGGGTACAAGATTTGGCTATAATTAATTTCAACTCTTTATTTTCTTTTTCAAGTTTGCAACAATCTTTAGTTAATAATTTAATATATTTAAACAACTTATCAAGTGGAAGAGATCGTACTTGACTTACCTTGTCAATCTCGTTGTCCGTAGCTCACCCTGAACTGCTGCTTTCTTTTGTTGACGCTCCCCCTTCATCTATGCTCTTGATGCTCATTTTGGATGAACTTTCTTCGTGCTTGTCTTTTTGATGACTTGCCATCAACGCAAGTCTGGAAAAGGCTTCGACCTCTGATTTGGACGACGTTTCGTCCCACGTCACCTTTAGGGTCTTGTACTTGTTCTTGCCTTTGTCCTTCTTATTGATCTTTAACATAGGACAGTTGTCTTTAACATGCCCTTCTTCATTGCAGTGGTAACATCTGATCATTTTTCTCTTTCTACCCTGCGGATGATTAGTTTTTCTAGATTTAAGTAACTTTTTAAAACATCTTACCATCATTACCGTTTCGTCGTCGTCGAGAGAGGACTAGGAACTTTGTTTGTCCATCTTTGCCTTAAGGATAATGTCGTACTTCGACTCCTTCTTTGTATTTGCACATCTTGATTCATGGGCTTCAAAGGTTGAAAATAATTCTTCTAAGGTAACAAATTCTAAATCCTTAGAGATATAGTAGACATCTACTAATGATGCACATTTCGTATGTAAAATACCGGAAATAGGCGAATATTAATAAGGGAATTTTTCGGAATTTTTGGAAATTTTTCGGGAGTTTTTCGAAGCTCGTATGGACGAGTTCACGGGGATAAAAACGAGGCCCGGAAAAACCTGTTTAGGCTACCCTGTTTTAATGAGGAAAAGTTTTAAATTTCTTTTTCCTTTTTCCTTTTTCTTTTTCTTTGTTTTTTTTTCGCCGTTCCTTTTCCCTCTCCCTCGCGCACCCGAGCCGCCTCGCCCAGCGCCGCTCCACCTTGCCCTAACCGCCGGCCACTCGGCGGTTCCCTCCTCTCCTCTCCCACGCGTGCATAAGCCCCGGACCAAGGGAGAAGCCGACGCCTTCTCCTCTCTGTGCTTGTGCCCGCGCGACGCCCCATCCTCACTGTCTCACCAGCCCTGCCGAAGCCGCTGCCCTCACTGGACTGGAGCAGCGCCGTCGCCGTGCCCTAGCACCGCCACCGACCCATCTCCTCACCTCTTATTGTCGGCCACAGCCCGAACAGCGCCGAGCCTAGCCTCTCCACCTCCTCACCTCTCAGCCGGAAGTCATCTCCAAATCGTGCCCTAGATCAGCAATCGGCCACTGCAGCCCTCCCTTGTGCGCTGTTTGGTTGATCGCCGCCTAGCTCCTTGCCCTAAATCTGCCGAGCCCTAATTTGGTCTTCACTGCCGTGCCCTAGGTTTTCCCCTTGCTGGTGAGTGAGGTGAGCAGCTTACCTTTGTTGTTTCTTTGTATTTGATCACTGGTTGGATGCAGAAATAACTCATGGATGTGGTTGATTGTTTCTAGGTTTGGTGTCAACGGGATTAAGCTGTTGTTGGAGCTGAGGAATCTGATCATTATTCGTACACTTAGGTGAGCATGTTTAGTGACTTTTGTTGGGTTCCTATGGAGGATGTTCCATGCTGTATAAATTTTGTATAGGGTATTAGGTTATATCTGGGTTGATCTAATTGGAAATTTTCATTGGAACTAGGATTTGAATTGGTTATTAGGATGATACATTGATGGCGGATCCTTGTTGTAGATTGAGTTGGTTTAAAATTAATCTAATGGCACGATTAGGGTTAAGACCATTAACCTTATTCAATGGTTAGATTTAATTTTAGGATAGGCAATTGGTTATGTTAATTAGGGTTTTCCCTAATTTAGTTTCGTGGATTTTATTAAGCTATTTAAATTCATTTGAATTGTAGCTGAATAAAATATATCTATATGTTCGACACAGGACTTTGATTCGGGACGGTATCTCGATGAGTATCTTGATTACCGGATTGGACCGTTTTATCGGAGGCGGGTACTTTGACTTATGTCTTTTGATATGCATAATAATATGTTTAACATATATCAATGATTGTGTTTTCCATTTGTTTCGGTTGGTCACTACATGATATGTTACATGTTGCTTGTTTACATATTATGCACTGCATGTTATTATTTATCTGACCATACATGCTTTAGGTAGTGACCCAACCATATGATACATTATGTTCAGGACCTAGGGTTTATTTGATGCCCTATCTGTTTGTGTACCTTCCATCTGATACTTTGACTTGTGGTACACCTTTTATTTATGTATGGATCTTGCTATGATATTCATGATATTGCCATGTTTAGTGTCATGCATCATCTTGCATGATTGCATGCTGTGCGACTGTCTGCTCCATTATTGCGAGCGCATCGCCAGTTACATGTATCTGTACACACCACCACTCATGGGTTAGTGGTATATCAGACAAGTGTGTGGCAGTTCTGCTGTTTAGCTCCGTTGGTCTGGTGACTCAGCGTGGTAGCCGGCAGACAGTTCCGCTCTGTTTGGCTCCGTTGGTTTAGTGTAGCAGCGTTGTAGTCGGCAGGCAGTTGGACTTTGTTTGGCTCCGTTGGTCCGCTCATGGGTAGTGTGACTCAGCGTAGTAGCCGACAGAGAGTCCTCCCCGTCATCGTGTACCGGAAGATGAGAGCATTGTGCTCCCCCATTTATTATTCCGGGGTAGGAGTATGTGTGTACTCCGACAGCATCCCGTCCACTCGGTCACTCATCAGGGGCAGTGATGTCAGAGTGCACGGTTGTCACAGCCCTATCCACTCGGACTCACCATTGTGTGTGAGATGGCTGACTGGCGTCAGGGGTGACCATGTCATTGGCATCATATGCATGATGCATTTATTGTTTGTGTTTGCTGCATTTACTTGCTGCATTTATATGAATGCATATGATTGATATGCATACAGGATTATGACACCTTCGGTCTGACGACCCTGTTGCCTTTTTACCTTGATCCTGGTTAGTACAGTTTTCTCCTGTTTTTGTTTCAGTTGAATTTATCCTTCTCGTATTCAGGAGACTGTACGCATGATTAGTGTTGTCTGTTATTTACATTATTTTGCATATCAGTTGTACCTGCTGAGTGTTGGACTCACCCCGCCTCCATTGTTGTTATATTTTCAGGTTGAGGCTGTCCAGAGTAGTTCCTGTCGCTAGTCGCCATCTGCACGTAGTGCTAGTCCTTTGCTGGTATTGAGTTGTTATTTTATCTTAGTTTCTCTATCAGATTTTGTTTTTAGTATTGTATTGTTTTACTTATGGATATTGTATGGATTTTTATCGTTTGATGGATTTTTGGTATGACTAGGATTTATTCTACTACATGCCTGCCTGGACGACAGAAGAGGTAAGTTCTTCAGATTTGAGCTTTACGAGTGTAGTTGAGTAGGGTTGATTTCGAGTCATCTTATTACTGCGTGGTTGTGTCAGCCAGAGGCTGAGAATTATATTAACTGCGTGGTGATTGTCTATTTATTATTGTTGTTTATTCCAGCCGCATGTGGCTGAGGTATATAGTGATTGTAGAAAGTTTCAGATTGTCCGCCGTACAGGGGAGATGCTGCCGAAGTTTTCTTGGACAGGGACTCCTCCAGGGCGTGACAATTTAGTGGTATCAGAGCTTAAGTTTTACGATCGTTGTTTTCATATTTTGGATATTTGGGATAACCTGATACCAATTTATATGGTATCAGAGCGCCAAAGTTTGGCGATACTTGTTTGATTTTCGTGTGTAGAATTTTCGAGATTTATCTGATACCAATTTATTGGTATCAGAGCAGGGTGTGATACCTACTTTTAGTATTCTGGATATGTTGTGCTAGCCCTAGTTTGCGAGTCAAACTGGGTAGTTATTTTGGTTGTACAGGTTTTCCATTACGTATATGTTTTGGACTTTCTATTTCGGATTTATATAGATTTTCGACGATTTTCTTGTACGGAATTTTGAGGTCAATTTGGGGACTGGACAGCGACGGAACATCTCCAGACGACATATATGTATGATGTTTAATTTTATAGTTTATGACATGTATTAGCATTCTTTATTTAGTACCTGTCTGGTTGTTGTAACACATATTACATGTGATGGGTTAGCCATTGAGCATGGTTGACCTTAATAGAGATCAAGGATTATAGTCTCTGGTGATTTTTCATATCATACCATCAGTAGTTTTAGCTTCTGTTACTACTAGTAGGAGATGGAGGTACGTACCAGCCTCTGCTATTGTTAGCTGGGTAATGGATGATACCTACATATTCCTGTTAACTTAGCTAGTAGAGTTTTTATACTCATATCTTTTGGATAATAGGGTACCCGATACAATGAAAATTGGTCATTGGGGAGTTATCATGTTTGATCATTGTTGAGAATGATTTGAGATTGAGGGATATTGTGAGATCAGATATTGTGATATGTTGATTTCTAATAATTATGAGAGTAAATGTTATGTGGTTGTCTGATGATCTATTACTAGATATTTGTTTTGGTGATCTACTAGTGGATAACTATTTTGATGATTTATTATTTGGGTTGTCATTGATGGTGACATAGTAAGTGTCATGTGTGATATTCACAGATTTGATGATTATTGTTGGTGATCAGATTATAATCGGGTGCTAGAGAGTTTACGGTTGAGTGTGCCTATGAGATTTTAATAAATCTGGTTAGTTGTGGTTAGTTAACAGGATGATAAAATTGATATTTGCTTCCTCTGATATTGGACTATGTGGATAAATAATGATTTGATGTTTTGAATGCTAACTTGCTCTCATGGGGAGTAGCGACTGATTCATCTGATATTATGTGGGCTGATATTTTTGAGGATAAAAAATGAAAGTGTCTTGATGTTCTTGAATTCTGACTTTATCTTTTGGGTCGTACACATTTATACATATGATTATTGTGAGTTTCTAGTAGATTATACCCGAGTGGTTAGGCATACATGTCCGATAGTTTATTGGAGGTATTTGTCAATTAAAAACTATGTTGTGGAATGTGCACATATGTTTGAGTATTTTATTGGATGTATCTTATTGATTTAATCTGAGTTGTGATATGTGCAGATGTATTTGGTGTAATGTTTGAGGTATCTTGTTTATTATATGATTGTTCTGAGAGTATACTCGTGTCGATTTGGATTTGTTGGAAGTATTACGTTGATTATACTCTTGGCATAGGTGTATATATGTCATGTGAGTGTTGTTTGAGGTGTATTGTTGATTATACTTATGTTGATATATGCACACGGGTTCGGTATGCATTGTTGGAGGTATCACGATGAATTATACCTACATTGTGAGTATGTGTGGTGTGTACGAATTGGAGGATTATGTCGATCATACATATGTTGTGTGGGCACGTGTGCTAGGTGTATTGTTGGTAGCAGCATGATGATTTTACTTAGGTTGAATGCAGGATGTGGAGTGTCTGCATTATGTCATTTGTTGGATTACCCTGTCAACCCATTTTCTTGTCAGTGGGTGACTCACTACGATGTTGATAGATTTGACGATGAGTTTGATTTGATTGCTGGATTGTTATACCTTTGGCTGCATATAGTGATTTGTGGCAGAGTGATCTTGTACAGTCACTAGTTGGATAGTTAGGTGCCTTGGATATTGATGTATTGGTGGTACATATTATTGTTGGTTTGTGGTAGAGTGTTGCTCCCACATAGTATGGACTGTTTTTGGTGGAGCGTTGCTCCCATATTGCGGATTACTTGTAGCAGAGCATTGCTCCCATATATATTGTAGATATATATTACAGATTTGGTTGTGGTGGAGCGTTGCTCCCATATATGGAGGATTTCTTGTGGTAGAGCATTGCTCCCACATATGTGGTATTTCGTGTGATGGAGCGTTACTCTCACACTGGAGGATCTGTTCTTTGGGGATTTATATCGTTGGTGATCAGATCTGTTTATTGTTGAGGATTTTATGGTGGAGAATGTCTGATTTATGGATATTATAAGTTCTTGGTTTTATCGTTTAGGCTTATAGTGCCCTAGATGTTATTATGGACTCGATGATTTGGTATTCCTAGGATGTTTGAATCGGTTTCCATTGTCTTTGTTGACGATGTTGTGATCTATTTCGGATCCACGGTGAGTCACGCACATCATCTTTGCATAGTTCTAGAGATGTTTCGATGGAAATGTCTAGATGTGAAGATCAGTAGTGCGTATTTTGGTTGTCTTCTGGGAGATGTTTGAGACACACGGTCACCAGTAGGAGTATACCGTGGTTCCACAGGAGATCGAGGTTGTTACCGTTGGGATTAGACGGAGTCTATAGAAGAGGCTCGCAACTTCCTTTGTTTGGCTCGATATTTCCGGAGATACGTTGAGGGTTTCTCACGGATTGCTATGCTACTTACACGTCTAACCAGGAAAGGCGTGAAGTTTACTTGGACTGAGGATTGCAAGACCAGCTTCTAGGAGCTGAAGCGGAGATTAGTGTCGACTCCAATTTTTGGTTTTACCTTCTGAGGAGGACGATATGTCCTCTACACCGACGCATCTATTCAGGGTTTGAGCGCTGTTCTGATGCAACATGTTATGGTAGTCTCCTATGCTTCTCGTCGGTTGAAGGAGTATGAGAAGGACTACCCTGTTCATGATCTGGAGCAAGTCGCCATTATTTTTGCCATGAAGATTTGGCGACATTATTTATATAGCGTTACATTTGAGATTCTCACTAACCGTAAGAGTCTCAAATATCTGTTTACTTAGAAGGAACTTAATCTCCGACAGAGGAGATGGATGGAATTCCTGAAGGATTATAATTGTACCATTAGCTATCACCCGGGGAGAGCTAATGTGGTTGCCGATGCGCTTGGAAGGAAGTCCGGAGGGACTTTAGCTTGCCACCGAGTTGTGGTCACAGACTTGATTTAAGGTTTCTCCGATTTGGGCCTTGAGGGGTAAGGACAGACAGAGCAGGGTACTCTGGTTACCATGGTTGCTCAGTCGTTGATCAGGCTGAGGATACGAGAACCCTAGGCTGCTGATCATTATTTGTAATTTATTTGTAGCCAGATAGCTTCCGGGCAGCAGACCGAGTTCACACGAGACGAGGAGAGTGTTACACTTTCGAGGCAGATTATGCGTACTTCAGTCTCATCTGGTCTTATAGGAGTTACTACTGGAGGCTCATCGCTCATGATTTGTTTTCCACCTAGGCGGTACCCGTATGTACCAAGATTTGAGGTGTTTCTATTGGTGGAACGACATGAATGACGACATGAAGGAAGATATCGTGGATTTTGTAGCTAGATGTCTTGTTTGTCAGCAAGCGAAGACCGAGCACCAGAGACCTGCCGGATTACTTCAGCGGATTCCTATTCCTGAGTGGAAGTGGGATCACATTACCTTGGACTTTGTGGTGGGTTTGCCGAGGACACGACGAGGTCATGACGCGATTTGGGTAATCGTTAATTGATTAACCAAATCCGCGCACTTCTTAGCGATCCGGAGGACTGATTCCCTGGACCGATTGGCAGATCTGTATTGCCGAGAGATCATCAGATTACATGGTGTTCCGTTGAGTATCATTTCGGATAGAGATCTATGGTTTACGTCACGTTTCTGGCAGAGTCTGCAGCAGGCCTTGGGCACACAGCTCCGTTTCAGTACAGCTTTCCATCCACAGACAGATGGACAGTTAGAGCGGACCATTCAGACTTTAGAGGATTTGTTGAGGTCATGTGTTATGGATTTCGGAGGCAGTTGGGAGGACCATCTACCGTTGGTAGAGTTTGCTTACAACAACAACTTTCATTCGGCTATCCAGATGACACCGTTTGAGGCGTTGTATGGTAGACCTTGTCGGACACCCGTCCTCTGGGATGAGGTTGGAGAGGCCCAGATGTTGGGACCTCATAGAGTTCAACAGGATGCAGAGTTGGTCCGTACTATCAGACGGAGGATGTCAGAGGCGCAGGACCGCCAGAAGAGTTATGCTGATCGGAGACGCAGACCACTAGAGTTCTCTGTTGGCGACCATGTATTCCTACGAGTTTCACCCACGAAAGGGGTGAAAAGATTTGGCCTCAGAGGTAAGCTGCCTCCGTGGTATATTGGCCCTTTCGAGATCTTGGAGAGGATCGGAGTGGTAGCTTACCGGCTGGCACTATCGCCGTCCTTGGCAGGCGTTCACGCCGTATTCCGCGTATCTATGCTGAGGAGATACGTACCCGATCCGATACATGTGTTGATAGATAATCTCAGTTCCCTTCAGCCTGATGTCACCTATGAGGAGGTTCCGGTATGGATTTTAGACCGGGAAGAGCGTCAATTGTGGAACAAGAATATTTGGCTGGTTAAGTCGGATGACAGTATCATTTGGACGAGGAAGTTACCTGAGAGAGCTCGAGGATACGATCCGAGCTCGATATCCCCATCTTTTCACTTGAGGTATGTGATTTAATATACCGTTCAGCATTCATACTTTCTATATCTGTTGTTAGTACTTGCTGATGGTAGATAACGAAATTTGGGGGCCAAATTTTTATTAGTGGGGGAGAATGTAAAATACCGGAAATAGGCGAATATTAATAAGGGAATTTTCCAGAATTTTTGGAAATTTTTCGGGAATTTTTCGGAGCTCGTATGGACGAGTTCACGGGGATAAAAACGGGGTCCGGAAAAACCTGTTTAGGCTACCCTGTTTTAATGAGGAAAAGTTTTAAATTTCTTTTTCCTTTTTCCTTTTCTTTGTTTTTTTTTTCGCCGTTCCTTTTCCCTCTCCCTCGCGCACCCGAGCCGCCTCGCTCAGCGCCGCTCCACCTTGCCCTAACCGCCGGCCACTCGGCGGTTCCCTCCTCTCCTCTCCCATGCGTGCATAAGCCCTGGACCAAGGGAGAAGCCGACGCCTTCTCCTCTCTGTGCTTGTGCACGAGCGACGCCCCATCCTCACTGTCTCACCTTCGACAGCCACTCTTCGCCGCCGCACACGATCCGCCGACTGCTGCTGAGCCCTGCCGAAGCCGCTGCCCTCACTGGACCGGAGCAGCGCCGTCGTCGTGCCCTAGCACCGCCACCGACCCATCTCCTCACCTCTTACCGCCGGCCACAGCCCGAGCAGCGCCGAGCCTAGCCTCTCCACCTCCTCACCTCTCGGCCGGAAGTCATCTCCAAGTCGTGCCCTGGATCAGCAATCGGCCACTGCAGCCCTCCCTTGTGCGCTGTTTGGTTGATCGCCGCCTAGCTCCTTGCCCTAAATCTGCCGAGCCCTAATTTGGTCTTCACTACCGTGCCCTAGGTTTTCCCCTTGCTGGTGAGTGAGGTGAGCAGCTTACCTTTGTTGTTTCTTTGTATTTGATCACTGGTTGGATGCAGAAATAACTCATAGATGTGGTTGATTATTTCTAGGTTTGGTGTCAACGGGATTAAGCTGTTGTTGGAGCTGAGGAATCTGATCATTATTCGTACACTTAGGTGAGCATGTTTAGTGACTTTTGTTGGGTTCCTATGGAGGATGTTCCATGCTGTATAAATTTTGTATAGGGTATTAGGTTATATCTGGGTTGATCTAATTGGAAATTTTCATCGGAACTAGGATTTGAATTGGTTATTAGGATGATACATTGATGGCGGATCCTTGTTGTAGATTGAGTTGGTTTAAAATTAATCTAATGGCACGATTAGGGTTAAGACCATTAACCTTAGTCAATGGTTAGATTTAATTTTGGGGTAGGCAATTGGTTATGTTAATTAGGGTTTTCCCTAATTTAGTTTCGTGGATTTTATTAAGCTATTTAAATTCATTTGAATTGTAGCTAAATAAAATATATCTATATGTTCGACACAGGACTTTGATTCGGGACGGTATCTCGACGAGTATCTTGATTACCGGATTGGACCGTTTTATCGGAGGCGGGTACTTTGACTTATGTCTTTTGATATGCATAATAATGTGTTTAACATATATCAATGATTGTGTTTTCCATTTGTTTCGGTTGGTCACTACATGATCTGTTACATGTTGCTTGTTTACTTATTATGCACTGCATGTTATTATTTATCTGACCATACATGCTTTAGGTAGTGACCCAACCATATGATACATTATGTTCAGGACCTAGGGTTTATTTGATGCCCTATCTGTTTGTGTACCTTCCATCTGATACTTTGACTTGTGGTACACCTTTTATTTATGTATGGATCTTGCTATGCTATTCATGATATTGCCATGTTTAGTGTCATGCATCATATTGCATGATTGCATGCTGTGCGACTGTCTGCTCCATTATTGCGAGCGCATCGCCAGTTACATGTATCTGTACACACCACCACTCATGGGTTAGTGGTATTTCAGACAGGTGTGTGGCAGTTCTGCTGTTTTGCTCCGTTGGTCTGATGACTCAGCGTGGTAGTCGGCAGACAGTTCCGCTTTGTTTGGCTCCGTTGGTTTAGTGTAGCAGCGTTGTAGCCGGCAGGCAGGCAGTTGGACTTTGTTTGGCTCCGTTGGTCCGCTCATGGGTAGTGTGACTCAGCGTAGTAGCTGGCAGAGAGTCCTCCCCGTCATCGTGTACCGGGAGATGAGAGCATTGCGCTCCCCCATTTATTATTCCGGGATAGGAGTATGTGTGTACTCCGACAGTATCCCGTCCACTCGGTCACTCATCAGGGGCAGTGATGTCAGAGTGCACGGTTGTCACAACCCTACCCACTCGGACTCACCATTGTGTGTGAGATGGCTGACTGGCGTCAGGGGTGACCATGTCATTGGCATCATATGCCTGATGCATTTATTGTTTGTGTTTGCTGCATTTACTTGCTGCATTTATATGAATGCATATGATTGACATGCATACAGGATTATGACACCTTCGTTCTGACGACCCTGTTGCCTTTTTACCTTGATCCTGGTTAGTACAGTTTTCTCCTGTTTTTGTTTCAGTTGCATTTATCCTTCTCGTATTCAGGAGACTGTACGCATGATTAGTGTTGTCTGTTATTTACATTATTTTGCATATCAGTTGTACCTGCTGAGTGTTGGACTCACCCCGCCTCCATTGTTGTTATATTTTCAGGTTGAGGCTGTCCGGAGCAGTTCAAGTCGCTAGTCGCCATCTGCACGTAGTGCTAGTCCTTTGCTGGTCTTGAGTTGTTATTTTATCTTAGTTTCTCTATCAGATTTTGTTTTTAGTATTGTATTGTTTTACTTATGGATATTGTATGGATTTTTATCGTTTGATGGATTTTTGGTATGACTAGGATTTATTCTACTACATGCCTGCTTGGACGGCAGAAGAGGTAAGTTCTTCGGATTTGAGCCTTACGAGTGTAGTTGAGTAGGGTTGATTTCGAGTCATCTTATTACTGCGTAGTTGTGTCAGCCAGAGGCTGAGAATTATATTAACTGCGTGGTGATTGTCTATTTATTATTGTTGTTTATTCCAGCCGCATGTGGCTGAGGTATATAGTGATTGTAGAAAGTTTCAGATTGTCCGCCGTACGAGGGAGATGTTGCTGAATTTTTCTCGGACAGGGACTCCTCCGGGGCGTGACATCGTATTTCTAGGTAATACATTAAAAGCATACCTTAGCGAATCTTGGTTGCTTACCTTTTTTCCAAGATTCGAAAGTCTGGTGATGAGCTCCTTGATCCTTGAGTGAAGGTGTGCAATTGTTTCATCTTCTTTTAATCGGAGGTTGTTGATCTGGTTACGAAGTAAGTCCCGTCTTGCAAGTTTCACCTCCGATGTTCCTTCGTGAAGTTTCAGGAATTTTTCCCAGAGCTCCTTGGAGGACCCGTAAGCTTCGATCCGGTTGACTTCTTGTGGCGGGAGGACGCTCAGCAGATGAAACTCTGCTTTCCCATTTTCCATGAAGTATGCTTGTTCCTTCTTCGTCTATTGATACTTTTGCTTGCCTTCGGGCGCTTCAAAACTGAATTCTATTATTAATAATAAATCGAAGTCTGTTTTCAAAAATACTTCCATTCTCATTTTCTAGCTCGTGAACTCCCCCTCGAACTTTGGTGGATAAATTCTTGGTCTAGCCATCTCGCGTGCTTTGTTCGGCAGTTAGTCCTCCTGAAGTGAACCTCGCTTTGATATACTTGTTAGGACCTTTGGCGGCCGGCTAGAGGGGGTGAATAGATCCTACACAAAATCAAACAAAAATACCTTCCTCAACTTATAACTTAAACAAACACTTGCATAAGAAATGATAAGAAACCAAAAAGACAGAGGCACATAAGTTTTTACTTGATTACAACTGAGGAGGTTGTTAATCCAAGAAAGTAGAGCGCACTAATATTTCCTTTAGGCGGAGAAGTCTCTTTACAGCAATAAGCACACAAAAACAGAAAGCTAAATGAATAACTGGAAGTGTACAAGTGTTGTTGCAAGAATGCTTGTTCTTAGACCAAGGTTGTATTATAGCCTTGGTCGGGGTACTTGGAAGTGTTCTAGGCGTCTAGAGGGGGATAAAATTTTATCCCCTTCGTAACAGACCATGTTCAAACGCGATCCAGATAAAACTTCATTCCGGGCGCTCAGATTGAGTCTGGGCGCCCGGACCAAAAAAGTCAACCATGTTGACTTTTTCCAGTCCGGGCCTTCCGCTCCAGCTCCGTTCGCTTGAGTGATTTCGACCATTCGGAATAGGGCTCACCCGAACCCAACTTCCGGCCTTCTTCTCGAGCAAGCTTCTGCTCCAGCTTCTCATCCCTTGAAAACGCCGCGCGCCTCCTTCTCGTCCGCTCGCATACTCGTCCACAGCACCTCGTCCCTCAAACGCACCGAGCCCGTCGACTCTCTCCTGTGCTATCCTTCTCGTTAGCTACGTCTTTTGCTCGACTTTCTGTGCTCCTAAGTTCCTACATACTTAGATATAGGGTTAAACATAATAAGATCTAACTTAACTTATTTGATCACATTAAAATAATCTTAGGATATCATCAGATTAGTTCCTTAGAAACTGAAAATTAAAGATTTGACTATGTAAGAACTACTTTCAGCATATCATAAATGATTAAAAAATATTAAAACAAAAAAGAAATATAAGTGATGGAGCAACATCCCATGTGGGAACGTAGAAACACCAATATAAAATAAATAATATCGTCAATTATATTATGAGTAAATTTGCATGCAGTCCTCATTGGCAAACACAATTTTGTATGCATTCTTCATTAGAAAAAAATTTTATTTTCACTCCCTAGTCTAATATACTTACCTAATTGCCCCTGATATTTTAAGTATAAAAAGTCTAAAAATGAGTATAAATCCTTTTAAATTCAGTACATTAAGCTAGAATCTAGTATATTTTCTATCAAATTGAGTACGATTCTTTTTCCACCTCAATTGGATGGAAAATATACTAGATTTTCTTTAAATGATACTCAATTGGATGGAAAATATACTAGATTTTGTTTAAATGATACTCAATTGGATAAAAAATATACTAGATTTTTTTCAAATGGTACTGAATTTAGGAGGAATTATATTAAATAGGAAAAACATCGTACTCAATTTAATAGAAAATATACTCGATTTTAGTTTAAAATGATGAATTTAATAGGAATTATACTCAATTTTAGGATTTAGGAAACAGGAAAAAAAAATATGCTCAATTTAATAGAAAATATATTCGATTTTAATATAAAGTGCTGAATTTAAGAGAAATTATACTTATTTTTGGACCTTTTGTACCTAAAAAATTTGAGGGGCAATTAGGTCATAATATTTGCATGAGGGAGTTAAAGTAAATAAAACTTTATATGCAAGGAGTGGAAACAAAGTTTTTTTATAAATTAATGGGGATTACATGCAAAATTCAAATTTTGATTAAAAAATTTTCCCTACTTTATTGTTATATTATTTTTTTATTTGTTTTTTTTATTAATAGATGTATTCAAATTCTTACCGACTTTACTAATCCTAGAGGTGGATTGTCCTCCTTGGTTCATCCATCATGGTACTAGAAGCGTTCGTGACAATTCACCCCACAACCGACCTTGACAATAAAAAATTCATTATAAAGTCTGTCCTTGTCTCAGCTTTGTTTCGAATCGTGATACTATGTGATACACCAAACCTCTTACAGTTGCACCCCAATTATGAAAAATATGATCGACATTTTTTTTTTTAAAAAAAAGAAGCATCCTTTTACAATTCACATAATAAAGGTCCTTTTGAATTTTGCCCCAACAATAGCTCCATCGCATTCTTTGAACTAAGTATCCATCCATTGGTCCCCTTGTCATTTAGTAGATTTGTTTTCATTTTATTTGGTAGATTAAATACTTATCTTACTTGTATAATGAAGTGATGATTTTTTTTTGTATCAACTACATACTCAATTTACATTTGTATGGACGGGCCTCTCATTTTTTTCTCAGCAGGAGGTAAAGAAACTGTCATATAATCGGTATTACAAGTTATCCTAAACTACGCTGTCTTGTTTCAAGCTGCCGAGTACATTGTGCCACAAGCTGGAGTAGATTTGTGCAAATTTTTGGTGGAGTTTGAACCATAATGGCAAAGGAATGCATTGGTCTCGATGGAAGAAGCTGTGTAAACCGAAACAATCAGGAGAGCCAGGATTTCAAAGCCTATGCAGATTTAACCAAGCTCTACTTGCAAAACAAATTTGGCTGATAATTTAGAATTCTTCCCCTCTTATGTCTCAAATTCTTAAAACACATTATTTTGAACATGTTGATATCATGGAAGCGATTCTGGGTTCTAAACCATCGTAAGTGTATAATCATTAGTTACTAACTAACTATCAGAAGATAGCAGTATTCACATGATTAATTAAGTTAAGTAAATGTATCCAATTAGTATTTGACTAAAATAGATTACTTAACATGATACCTTTAATTTTGATATTTTTCACCTAGACTTGTGTTGATGAAGTTATATAAGCATATGAAGTCCAGGTAGTAGGGCTATGCATCTCAGGTCGTTCTAAGTTATTGAATAGACAATCAAGGTAGACTTAGTGTATTTGTGAGATGCTCATTACTTAGATCTATAGAAATATTCTTTCTATAGATTTGATCTAGTCTAAGGCCAAAATTAATTTTGAAATATTAAGGAAATAAGAATTTTTTAGAATTTTCCTATAATTTACAAATCATTTGAAAATTATTTTGAAAATAGCAGTCCTAGTCTAAAAGAAAATTTCCTAGGTTATCCAAAATAAAATGGTCAAAGAGTAGCTAACTATATAGATCAAGTTAAAATGATATATAATGTAGGATAGAGTACTAAATATAGTCAGGTCTAGTCATCATTAGCAAGTGAAGGTGGGGACTACTCAGGTACTCTGTTACGCAACCACAAGTATACGGTTTTGTCGTCAGTAATAAAAAATATCGATCCCATAGGGACTGGTTATAAGCATAAGACATGTCTCACGTAGAATTAGCTAAACAATCAATAAGGTAAGGAATGAACTAAATAGCAACTAGAAATGGAACTAGGAAAGTAAATGAAGTATATGGTTTGGTGAGTGTTCTAGGAATTCGGTTTCATTGTGATATTCATTGATGTAGCATGGTTCTCCAATTCATATCCTCAATTGCATGCATTTGTAGGAAGTTACCGGTTTTCTCCTGTAGAAGAAAATTGGCAAGGGACTTTGATCTACACTTTTAGTGGTTACATGGTTATGATCCCTATGAAGTCCGTTAGCGAGGCAACTTGTCACCAACGCCCCTCGGTCATACGACATAGAAACACAACACCACTCAATTCACATAAAAGTGCAGGAACTAAATGCATTCAACTATCCCACCTCCTTGTAGAGACTAGCTTCACCTCTCAAGGTGATCTCCTAGACGTTCGTTAGCGAGGTTGCCTATCACAAATGTCCCTCGGTCATACGATCTAGGGTATCCCTCTACGGGATCCACAAGCCTCACAAACATTCAATCAAATATAGTAATGAGATCCAAACACAAATATCCACAAAAGATCAAATAGATACAAACACATTAACATCATCTAAATAGGAAATTGACATATCCATGAGATTCATACATTAAATCACATCACAATTACTCCCTTAATCCTAGAACAACAAATCTACTCCATAATACAAAAATAGAGATCCAAAGACAAAGAGATTATAAATATTCCAATCCCCAACAAGAAAAGAGAATAGAAATGCTTATCTAGAGATGATGAGTGATCTTCAGAACCAATCCTTAGCTTCTGGAGTCAATGCGGAGATAGAGATGGCTTAGGATCACTGGGACAAAGCTGAAGAGGATGAAGAACAACCCTTAGCTTCTGGAGTCAATGCGGAGATGACTTAGGATTGCTAGGACAAAGCTGGAGAGGATGAAGAACAACCCCAAGTTGAATCTTCCCAAAAGGGAGAGCCTCTAGAATGTTGGCACGGGGAGCTTCACATGGTCGTGTGGGTCACACGACCATGGCTTGATTTGGCTCTGGTGGGGACATGGCCGTGTGGGTCACACGGCTTGAGCTTGTTTTCTTCTGGAGATGCTCCTGTGTGCATTTTTACTCTATTTTCGCTCCAATATACATCCTGTCAATCAAAATATGCAAAGAGTAGATCTCCAAATAAAATGTGATGGAAGTATGATATTATAATGAAATACGATGCAATAAGCATACATTATATGCATGAAGTACAAGTAGATGTGCATCAAAGTATGCATAAAAGTGTATATAATCTACGCACATCATACTCGCAAAGCCCAAAGAATCTGCTGAAATCTAGTGGTCATCTCATCCCAGAGAGAGGTAAATTCGGTGGTCATATGCCTTTGGAGAGTGTTGAATCCATCTGAGACTAATTGTCAGATCTATCCTGAAGACTCCTCAAGTTGAGCAAGTTAATCTTCGATGGATAGTGAGGTCGAGGACTGGGTTAAGGTCGAGGGCTGGGTCAAGGTCGAGGGCTATATCAGAAGAGGTCCAAAGAGCTCCTCAACCGTAAATGCTGGCATCTCCTCCCCCTCGGTCAAAATGATAGGCGAAAAATCGTCCCACTCTCCAAACTAGTCCATCCTTAGCGGTGATGTCTATATGCATTAATGCAAGCTGGCGCTGACCAATCTCATCATATGCGCTAAGGGAAGTGAACGTACTATTGGTCATATCTACCCCTATGGTCGAAAATATGTAAGTTAAAATATGACAGTAGGGCATATGAAATTGTCACCTAGTGATAAGACTAGATGCATGGATGACATTTTGATGTGCGTAGATTATATACACTTTTATGCATATTTTACGCACATCTATTTATATTTTATTAGCATAATCTATGTTTATTGTACCCTATTTCATTATAATATCATACTTTCATTATATTCTATTTGGAGATATGTTCTTTGCTTGTTCTGATTGACAGAACGCTATTTAGAGTGACAATGGAACAAAAATGCACATTGGAGAGAACATAGAGAAGATCAAGCTCAGGCTGTGTGAAACCACACAACCATGTGGTCTTTCCTAAGGCAAATCAAGCTTTGGCCATGTGAGTTCACAAGACTGTGACATACTCCAAAAGAGAATAAACCATAATCGTGTGGACTTTCCATAGCAAAAGCAGACCATGACCGTGTGAAATCTCAGAGAACAAAAAGAGCATGGCTGTGTGAATCCACACAGTCATGCCTCTCAAGCTAAGACCATACATGCCACGGTTGCGTCAAAAGACATGGTTGTGTGGCGATGAAGCCGAAGCCGTGTCACGACAAAATAGAGTCATGCTGAATTCTAGGTAGATTGCAGACCAATTGTAAAATGACCATAACTTTATTCTCAATTAGATTTATGGGATGTTCTTTATACTGAAACGTAGTTGACTTTAAGATCTACAACTTTTCTTTAGGTCCAACAGAGAGATAGCAGAGTCTACCCATGCTAAAAGGTACGGTCGTGACTCTAAACTGTGGCTTCATTAGGACCTCCGCCCAAACTGCAGACCAAACTTTGAACCACCATAACTTTTGATTTAAGCCAAGGCTCGATCCAAATATCATATTGTAGATAATTTCAAGGGATACAACTTTGGTTCAGGGTGAATTATGAGAACAATAGGTTTAATGTGTGAAAAACTGTAAAATACTGGAAATAGGCGAATATTAATAAGGGAATTTTTCAGAATTTTTGGAAATTTTTCGGGAATTTTTCGGAGCTCGTACGAACGAGTTAACGGGGATAAAGATGGGGCCCGGAAAAGCCTGTTTGGACTATCCCGTTTTAACGAGGAAAAGTTGAATTTATTTATTTCTTTTCCTTTTCTTTTTCTTTTGTTTTCGCTGTTTTCCCTCTTCCCCGAGATCTTCTTTCCCCCTTGCGCCGAAGGCCTTCTGCCCTAACCGCCCAAGCGGCTTTCCCTCCTCCTCTGCCACGAGTGCATAAGCCCCGGACCCAAGGGAAGTCAGCACTTCTTTTCTTCCTCTCCGCAGCCGAGCATCCTCTTCCCTGCGCCCTAGCCGCCGGCGACGCACGGAACAACGCCGACAGCCGGTGCCCTAGCCTCAGCCGCGACACCCAGTTCCACAACGCCACCCGCGGTACACCGTCGAGCCCTCTGCCGATCGTCGATCTCCCTTCTTCCTCTGTGCTGCTAGAGACGACCACCACTGTGCTTTGCCGCCGCCGACTCTTGACCCAAGCACCACCGCCGACAGTCCGAGCTCCCTTCTGGTGTTCGAGCCTAGCCACAGCCTACACCGTCGCGACTTTCTCTGCCCTAGGTCAGGCCGACTCCTGATTTCCTCTCCTCTGTACTACCGCTGATCCCAACAATCAACTCCGACTAAAGGGTGCTGGCGTCGCCCAATTTCTGAACTGTTGTCTCCGCCTTTGATTGCCGCCCAGTGCCACCGGTGGATAGTAGTGGTCGGCCAGAATTTGAGTGGGTTCTGGGTGGTGTTGGCTGGAAAGCTTTTGGTAGCAACATTTCCGGCAGTAGCCTTGTCCGGTCCTTGGTTGTTGCAGGTAAAGTGCTCAGGTTGGTTTGGGAATTAGGGTTGTGGTTTGATTTTATGTGGCTGATCACAGATCTTGATTCTTGCTTGGACAGTCGGTGGAGTTTCCTGCTTGAGCAGCAACCTTTGTCTCCAACAGAATCTTTGGTCCAGCAACCCTAATGTAAGGGTTTGGAGTGTGGTTGAGTTGGCACGTTCTTGATACATGTTGTTATAGGTACAAATTGTTACATAAATGTAATTTATTATGGGTGATTTTAGGTATGTTTTGATATATGATAACTTATAGTTCATATTTTGAACTTGATATTGGTTAGGTATGATTATTTTGGTTGTGGGTGAATTATACTAGATGGTTAGGTTGATTAGGGTTTACCCTAATGTAGGCTTGAGGATTTTATTTAGCCATTTCTTTGGATTTTAGCTAAATAAAATTACACATTGATTGATACAGGACTTTGACGCGAGACGAGTATCTTGATGTCGGATTTGGACATTTCTATTGGAGGCGGGTACTTTTGACTTTTTGTCTTTGATATGCTTAGTAATGAAATTAACATGTTGCATTAATTATGTTTCTTATCTGTTTCGGTTAATCACTACCCAAATCTTGGTACATGCTTGATTGATTGATTGGCTTGCATCTCATGTATATTTTACCTGTTTATACATGCTTATAGGGGGTAGTGATATACCATGCTTCACCATGTTCAGGACCTAGGATTTTATACCTTCTGTGTACCTTTGATTCGATATGATTCGTTGACCTAGGGTGCACTTTTCTATATATATGGATTAGGTCAGAATGTTTTTATGATTATTGCCATGCACCATATGCATGATTGTATGCTGTGCGATAGTCCGCTCCATTATTGTTGAGCACATCGCCAGTTACATGGATCTGCACACACCACCACTCATGGGTTAGTGGTCGATTCAGGTAGAGTGTGTTGCAGCAGGGACTCTGTTAGGCACCGTTGGTCCGCTCATGGGTAGTGTGACACAACATGTTATCCGGCAGGGATTCCTCCCCGTCATCGTGTACCGGGAGTTGAGAGCATTGCGCTCCCCCATTTATGATTTGGGGTAGGAGGATAGGTGTACTCCGACAGCATCCCGTCCATTCGGTCACTCATCAGGAGTAGTGACGACAGAGTGCACGGTTGTCACAGCCCTACCCACTCGGCCTCACTATTGTGTGTGAGATGATCGACTGGCGTCAGGGGTGACCATGACGCATCATTGGCATCATATGCATGATGCATTTATTGCTTGTGTTTGTGCTTGCTGCATTTATATGCTGCATATTGTTTGGATACCTATGTTTGACATGCATACATGATTTCCCTATCCCTCGGACTGTTTGACCTTATACTCAGGACCTGGTTAGTACAGTTCCTCTCTTGTTTGCTTCAGATGCATATTTTTATCTTTCTTATATCAGGAGACTGTACGCATGATTAGTGTTAGGTGTTATTTCTTTACTTTGCATATCAATTGTACCTGCTGAGTGTTGGACTCACCCCGCCTCCATTGTTGTTATTTTCAGGTTGATGCTGTCCGGAGGGAGTTCCAGTCGCTAGTCCTCACTGCACGTAGTGCTAGATCCCTGCAGACCTCGAGGATTTATTTACCATTTGATTTGGTTTTTATTTGCTTATGTGTGTACTTGGTTATTTGGATACTTGGACATCGTATGTTTTTCTTTTGATATTGATGGATGTTCTATTCGATATGTTTTTACTACATGCCTGCCTGAACGGCAGAAGAGGTGAGTTTCGTCGGATTTGAGTTTTACGAGTGTAGTGGAGTAGGGTGGATTTCGAGTCAGTGTAGTATTGTGATTACTATTATTAACTACGTGGTTGTGACAGCCAGAGGCTGAATATCTATATAAACTGCGTGGTGATTATTTTTATTTATTGTTATTATTCCAGCCGCCTGTGGCTGAGGTATATGGGTTATGTAGAAGTTTCAGATTGTCCGCCGTACAGGGAAGATGCTGCCGAAATTTCTTCGGACAGGGACTCCTCTGGGGCGTGACAAAAACTAAGTTTACTGGACCCCTATAATCCTGGTTTTCCTAAACAGTTTAGAGGAGGTATAAGGGTCAAGAACTCCATTCTTTGACTAATATTGGGATTGAAGACTTCATCCCTCTCCTTGGGGAAGGGTTCTTCCCTTAGGGGGAAATCATAGAGCTTCATCCACTTCCATTCCTTCAAGATCCGTCCACCTCTGAAGCAAGGGAGCGCTACCAAGGATGCTACGCTTCAAAGATAAGCATCTATTCTCTCTATCTCCATGTATTGAATTGTAGTTTGCTTCTTTCTTCATCTTTGGATTGTAATCCTTTGAAATGGAGTAGATTCTCTAGATCTAGGATGTAGGAAGTAACTATGATGTGATGTGATGTATAAACTATGTATTTGGACATTTCCCTATGTAATGAAGATTTTATATCATGTACTATGTGTGTTGTGCCTTATATGTGTTTGATGAAATGTATGTGAGGTCAATTCATATAGATGTGAGGGATTTATCTCTATGTTAAGGTTTCTACTAGAATGGATAACCAGGGGATCCTTAGTGATAGAGGATACCCATTCAACCGGACATCTTATGCCCTTAGTGACAGAGGACATCGACACTTACCCACTTTCTAAAGCCAAAAGATCTTAACATAAGGATTAATCCTTATTAGGATATTCTAATTGGAGCGGATACTCTAGTTCTACCGTCAGGAAAAACATTAGATAACTCTAGTGATTGAATGGTCGGGGGGGGGGGGGGGGGGGGGATGTGATAGAGGGTAACCCTTTAACCGGACTTTCTAGAGTTGCTTCTTTACTTAATAGTGTTAGAACTTGGGTAGACTCTCCAAAGTGACTTTCGCAGGGTTATACCAGACTTTAGTTAGAAACCCTAGACGAGTATAAGCATGAAGTTAGGTAGATGGATAATGCATAGGGACATTAACAAGCATCGTAACAAAACCAAAATTCTAGAATCTATCATCCTTCCTCCACTACACTCATTCTCTCACTCTCTACTCTCTCTTTACTCTCACTCTCTGTAACGACCCAATTTTCCTCATTAGGAGTCCTAAAAGTGCTTTAAAATATTTAGAAATATTTTAGAAAAATTCTAGAGATTTTTAGAAAATTTTAGAGTATTTTTATGTAATTTTTGGAGTTCGTTTGGTATTTTTACCAAGAGGAAGAAGTAATAAAAAGAAAATAATAATATATGTTGAAGCCGGGTTTTGAACCCAAGATCACGGACCTTGAACCCGAGCAAAACCCGGCTAACCAACTGGGCTAGCAGGTGTTATTTAATCAAATAAAGGGAGAATTTTATTTAAGTAGTAGAAGTTAATAACAAGAAATAATAGGGAGAAAAATGGTTGCAGCCGGGATTCGAACCCGCGACTCCAACCATGAGCCAAGCCGCGGCTGACCAAGTGCTCCAGCCGTCGGTTTTGCTTAGAAAAGGTAGGAGATTTATTTAAAGCAGTTAACAGAATATTAAGGTTATAAGAGGAGAACTTAGGGCTTGATTATTTCCCCGTGACCTAATTTTCTCTCCTCTCCCTCTCGAACGGCGTCGGCGCCGATTCTGCCGAGCGAAGGAAAACGAAGCCCTAGCTTCGTTTCCGGCGGCCGGCCGAAGGGGATTTCTGCGAGCTCTTCTCAGATTCGAGCTCCTCGCGTCAAAAAGGACCCGTGAACACGAAGAGAGGCCACGATTTCAAGAGACCCGAAAGCCCTAGAAGCCTCCTTCTCGGTTGTAAGTCCAAGAAACCCAAGGTAAGTAGCTTCCTCACCTACAGTAAGATAGCTCCGAAGCATATTTTGTATTCCTCTCCTGGTTTCCGAAGCTTTGCTTGAATTTTCTTGCGTTTTAGCTTTTGGATCTGTTTGTTGCCGTGTGCTTCAAAGAAAAGGGAAAAGGGTTTTCGTTGTTTAGCTTGTGCCTAATTTCTTTGGACCTTGTTGCTTAATTTAGGGATTTTGTTTGCTGCCATGTTGTTGCTGAGAGTTTTGATGTATTCTTGAGTTATGTTCTTAAATTCGTTATGCATGTATTGGGACAGATTTTGGAGGTTTTCGATTGCTGCACTTATTGCTCATGATATGATCCTTGCTTCTTGTTGTTGTATTTGTATTTGTGGCTTTTGGATTATGTTGTAAAGAATTGTGGATTGTTAGGGAATTAGTTTTCTTCTTGGCTTTGGAATTATTACAGCTTGGTATGGATTCAATTACTATGGTTTGGCCACTAAATTGCTATGAACATGGATTCTTACTAGTTGCTGTTAGATGATTTAGGATTGCTGCAGATTTCAGGTTCTGCCGTGATTCTTAGAGAGGGAAAAGAAGTTGTAAGGATTAAGTATATTGATGTTCAGAATTAGGAATAAGTTGTAAATCAATTTTCATTGATGTTGAGGTTTATGTTAGTGGATTGTTATGTAATTCTTAGTAGTGCAGATTTGTGTTAAAGAATTTAGGATGCTGGAAGGTTTCTGTTGCTTAGTAAACGTATGGGCTGTGAACAAGTTACATAGTTGAACTATGCGTTGAGTATGAACAAGTTTAGTTGTGGAAGGATTCAGTTGGATCTTTAGTAGCATTTCAGATTTAGATTTCCGTGTTATGCTGCCATGAACCTCAATTTTAGATTTTTCCTTGCTGTAATAGAAAAGATCAAGCCTGTTTTCCAGAAGGTACTGATTTAAGTAAAGGGACTTTTCATATATTAGATAAAGCAAAATGGATAAAGATTCAGTGAAGAAATTGTGGTTGATCAGGACAGAGGTGAGTCTCACAGATGGAGGTACAATTTTTATAAGAAGCCCAAATTTCTATCATGTTATTGGTTACAGACAGGGCTTCCCATTAGGCCAGCTAAAGATATCTTAGAGAAATTGTTATTTCCAGAGGGGATCCAGGAGACAAAAGAAGACTATGAGATTTACATGTTGATCAATGTAGATTCTATAAAGTGTTAATAAGCAGAATTTTAGTAGCATAGTATGCAGATCTTAGATAAGCTTACTATGCAGATTTTGATTAAGCTTGTATGCAGAATTTCGATTGAGTTAGTATGCAGATTTTGTTAAGCTTAGTATGCAGATTTTAGATAAGCTTAATATGCAGATTTTAGTTAAGCTTAATATGCAGATTTATGTTTAAACTTGTATGCAGATTTTGTTTAAGCATTTCAGTGTTAGAATTTGGTTAAACATTTCAGTTTTGTAAGAAGCATTCTTTTATAAGAAAAGTATAAGAAAGATAAAGAAAAGAAAGAAAAGGCCGAGGCCTTAAGTAGATCCCAAAGTCAAGACTTTAGGGATTTTGGCACACAAGCTGTCTATTAAAATGCCAAGGCATTTAAAGAAGAAGTAATTAAGATTATAAGTATTTTACTTTTAAGAAGAGGCTAGTACCCGACTTCCGAGGTTGTTGTTAAACAAATCCAGGTGTCCAATTCCGAGGTCTTCGCCCTGGTAGACCGAGGTCTGCTCTTTTAGGATTGGTGGCTCGCTACCCCAACCTATTAGGGAACGCGCATAAGATGGTACTAAGCCTGGGCCCAAGAAGAAGTTGATTATTATTTTGAAGTATTATAAGTATAAGTTTTTGGACAAGTAAAACGAGTTTTACATAAACATAAAGTATTAAAAGATGAAGTTTAGAACAAATGAAATAAGATTCATATAGTTCTAAAAATCAGTAAGTTTAGTTCTTTATTCTACCATGTTTATCTAGTAGATGAGTAGTTTTCATGTTTACCTATTAGATGAGCAGCATGATTAACTGTTAGAATTACAAGAATAGATTCCTTAGCTTTTCTTTGCTATTAGTTTGACATGAGCAGTTATGTTTATGCTTTATTTCTTTTTAGAGCATATAGTTTCTAGTTCTTTTCATATACATGCACATTCGTGATTTTGTGAGTTAGATAGCGCTTACTAAGCAAATTTTGCTTATAGATTGCACTTCCTCTTACTGCAGATAAAGGAAAAGAAAAGATTTAGCAAGGAAGGCGACAAGGTGGCGCGGATGGTGTGTGATGCCAGGACTATGGAAGCCTTGGGACTTAGTTTAAGGATTTATGAAGATTGCCATTTATTAAGAATGTATTAGATGAGTCATTTAGTCTTCCGCTGTTAGTTAATTGTATGTTATTATTTTGTTTCCGCTATTCATTACTTGCATGATTTGATTTCATTAAACTGCGTGGTGATGTTATTCCTTTTGTGTGTTTGATATGTGTTCCAGCTGCCTGTGGCTGTGTATATTATGTTATGTATGTCAGTTTAAGGTCACCGGTACAGGGGAGACTCTGTCAAAATTTTTCGGTAGGGTTTCCATGTGATTTTTAATCATACCGGTTGAATAGAGTTAGTAGATAAGTAACGATCATCATTAGAGAGTAGTAGTAGTAAGAAGGGTGGTCGTTACACTCTCTCTCTCCCTCATTTCTTCTCTTTCTTTTCATAGTGTTTTTGAATCACCTTTTGATTATCTAGATAATTCACCATGTGAAGTTAACTAGTGCTTAATTAATAATCCATATGGGTTCAAGCATTGTATTACTGACGACATAACCATGCACTTGCTGTTCGATAATTCATCCCAGACTTAAATAATTGTTTGTCCTTAAGTAAAAACTGCATCTAAACTTATGTGGTTAAATAGTGCATTATAATCTCTGGCAAATTAATCTAATCCTATCAAATGATTTTATTGGTGAGCAAGATACAAAAGTTATTTTAGTATGGCCTAAGTAATAGTTCTCCGTGCTCAGTGTAATAGTGGCATAAATTTATCAAATATCAATCCCTAAACCTAGTCATGTTATCATAAAATTGTGTTCCTTATGACTCTAGCGATAGACACTTACCTGCCACATATATGGTTCATATCTCTAAAACTACACAAGGTCTCAAAGGACTACTTGGAATCAGGAGAAACATAATATTTATTTCTCCAGTAACCTAACTCAATCTCAAAGGGGTAAATTGTTAGTTTCCACTCACGATAACTATTTTTTTTATCCCTTATTCATATGATTTTTTTTTTTTTTTTTAAATGCTTTAAAGGTGTAGCACTAATACAAATGCAAATATATAAATACAAATGCAGGGATTTTGATTTTTCCAAGTGAGTTGCCATGATCTGAGATCATCCAGTAACCAAAATGTAATTAAGACGATACCATAGAAACATAAGTAATAGTTCAATTCTATGAATCATGACTATTTTTAAATTTATATACTATCAAAACTAGGCATAGTATAAAAAGATCCTAAAACAAGGCTAATACTCAAATTTCTACACTGAAGATTGCTTTGCCTTGAGGAGCCAGAGGACAAATAGCAATCGTTATCGCCGGCGATCTCCCAATAGACAACCCTACCAAAGGCAGAATAGTCAGCCTAAGCGGGAATATCAGGTGACTAAGACACAACAGGGGGCATTGCAATTTCCGGGCGGACCATCCTGAGTGCACAAATCAGCACATCCTGAGATAGCGATTGCTCTATAGGAAGAAAATCGGAGCAACGCCGCCCGAGGAAATATTAATATGATAACGGGTGGATCTACTGATGGTGATTCTAATCGAGCAAGGAATGCACACGTTCGGCGACTGCAGATCCATGCGGTAGGATGTAACACAGAAAAAGCAGCGGGGCCAGAGATTAGTTTTGGTCCTAAAGATCTGGAGGGGGTGGAAGTACCTCATAATGACACTCTGATAATAAAAGCTGTTATAGCTAACTATAATATTTCACGTACTTTCATTGATACTGGTAGTTCCGTCAATATCATTTTCAAAAAAGCTTTTGACCAGTTGCAGATAGATCCGAGTGAGCTTCAACCCATGATAACCCCTCTCTACGGTTTCATGGGCAATGAAGTACAACCGCTCGGTCAGATAAAACTAGCCATTTCTTTAGGGGAGGAGCCCTTAATGAGAACCAGGAGATCCTATTTCATGGTGGTGGATGCACCTTCTACATATAACGTTATACTGGGTCGACCGACCTTGAATGAGTTTCGGGCAGTCGTTTCTACTTTTTGCTAGAAGGTGAAGTTCCCTGTTGACGACCAAGTGGGAGAAGTCCGTGGAGATCAATTACTCGCATGGAAATGCTATGTAGAGATTATCCGGACGGAAGCTAATGTCGCCCGCAAATTTTAGAGGATGGAAGTTAATGCCATCTAGGAGAAACCACCCAGTTTGATATACGAAGAAAAGGAGGAAGTACAAATACAGGTCGGGCGATCGGAAGTTGTAACTTTTGTGGCGACCGACTTAGACCTTCCACTCAAGACTGAATTGATACAATGTTTGAGTCGGAATAGCGACGTGTTTGCATGGACTCCCAAGGAGGTCACAGGTATTTCCCATCTAGTAATGGAACATTCATTACATGTTTATCCTGATGCTAGGCCTGCCAAGCAAAAGAAAAGAGACTTTGGGGCCGACCAGAACTAGATCATCAAGGAAGAAGTAGATAAGCTACTGTTGGCGGGATATATTCGGGAGGTACAATTTTCTAGCTGGTTAGCCAACGTCGTCCTGGTACCTAACCCAGGAAATAAGTGGAGAGTGTGTATTGACTTCCATGACCTCAACAAAGCTTGCCCGAAAGATTACTATCCTCTGCCACGCATTGACCAAGTGGTGGACTCTACCGCCGGATGCGAGTACATTTGTATGTTGGATGCCTACCAGGGCTATCATCAAGTACCTCTTGCTAAGGACGATCAGGAAAAGTTTAGTTTTATTACAGCTGAAGGTACCTATTGTTATAGAGTTATGTCTTTTGGACTAAAGAATGCAGGGGCGACATATCGGAGGCTTATGAACAAAGTCTTTCGAAAACAGATAGGAAGAAATATGGAGGTATATGTGGATGATATCTTGATTAAATCTCCTTAGGCTGTTGATTTGTGCAGAGATGTAGAGGAAACATGCTGAACCTTAAGATAATATGGACTCAAGCTCAATCGTGGCAAGTGCTTGTTTGGAGCCAGAAGTGGCAAATTCCTGGGCTATATGGTGACAGAGTGAGGGATAGAAGCAAATCCCAACAAAGTTAGAGCAATACAGGATATGGACCCCCACGCAATATGAAAGAAGCTCAAAGATTGACTGGGTGAATCACTGCGTTATCCCGCTTCATCTCTCGATCAACCGATCGAAGTTTCCACTTCTTCAAGATACTTCGGAAGGCTAATAAATTTTAATGGGATGAAGAATATGATAATGTATTTCGAGAATTAAAAGATTACTTGTCAACCTTACCTGTGTTAACTAAGCCTGTAGTAGGGGAGACTTTATGGGTCTATCTTTCAGGAAATGAGCATGCTGTAGGCTCAGTACTAGTGAGGCTGGTGGGTAAGGAACAACAACCAGTGTATTTTTCAAGTCATCTGTTGAAAGGAGCTGAGTGTAGGTACACTACACTCGAGAAATTAGCTTATGCGTTGGTCTTGACAGCTAGAAGATTACGCCCTTACTTCTTATCGCATGCAATTATAGTACTAACTAACAACACTGTTGGTCAAGTGCTCCTTAATCCAGAAGCATTTGGGAGACTGATCAAGTGGACGACCGAGCTTAATGAATACGATATACAATATCAGCCTCGTTCGACAATTAAAACACAAGCTCTGGTAGATTTTATAATAGAAGTGCAAGGTCCCGAAGAAGAAGAGACTTGGAAAATTTATGTAGATGGGTCTTCTACCAGACAAGACAGTGGTATTGGCATTCTTCTTATATCTCCTAGGGAGGATCGAGTTCAACTTTCTATCCGACTAAGTTATAGAGCCACCAACAATGAAGCAGAATATGAAGCATTGATAGCTGGCTTACAAGCAGCTCGGCATGTGGGAGCTGCTCGGGTATGGATTTATTCTGATTCTCAACTGGCAGCACAACAATTATTGGGTAATTTCAAGATTAGCAGTGATCGACTTAAGTTATATGCAGGAGCTTTTGATAAATTGAAAGCTACATTCCAAGAGGTACTATACAGAAGATCCATCGATCAGAGAATCAAGTGGCGGATGAACTAGCAAAGCTTGCGTCAGCGATAGTACCTTGGAACCTAGACCGACCAATAGAACAGACAATATTGGTGTCTTGTGTTGAAAAACAAGCTGACATAGAAATACAGAGTGACTAGAGACCGCCAATCATATTATTTTTGCAATAGGGTGTCCTACCGGCAAATGCATAACAAGCTAGAGTCTTTAAGAAGAAGGCCACCCGATATACTTTGATAGGGGATCAGCTTTACAAAAGGGCCTTTTCCGGTCCCTTGCTCAAATGCATTGGATCAGAAGATATACAATATATTTTATAGGACGTTCATCAATGTTCATGTGGTAGTCATATTAGGGGAAGATCTTTAGCACATAAGATACTATTGACTGGATATTTCTGGCCTACTCTACAAGAAGATGCGGCTTAACTCGTAAGGACATGTATGCCTTGTCAAAAGCATCAAAATATCTCACATCATCCTACCCAACTATTGAAGACTTCCATCATTTCTTGCCCTTTTGATCAATGAGGTATGGACATAATAGGTCTGTTCCCCTGGCAACGGCTTAAAGGAGATTTCTATTGGTAGTTGTAGACTATTTCTCAAAATGGGTGGAAGCTGAACCATTAGCAAGAATTACTGAGAGTGCTGTCATCAAATTCTTATGGTAGCACATTATTTGTAGATTTGGTATTCCCCATAAGTTAATTTCTAGTAATGGAAGACAATTCTAGGGACAGAGAATTAAAGAATGATGTGCCAGATATGACATTACATAGGCATTCACCTCTGTGGCATATCCACAGAGTAATGTGCAAGCAGAAGTGACCAATAGAGAAATCATCAGAGAACTCAAAACTAAATTGGATCATGTTGGTAGTAGTTGGGTAGATGAGTTACCCAGTATGCTGTGGGCTTATCATACCACTCCTCGAGAGGCTACCGAGATAACTCCATTCCAGCTAGTATACGGGGGAGAAGCAGTAGTCCCCATTGAGGTTGGGGTGGAATCTGATCGGAGAAGGTTTTATGATGAAGACAATGACGGTCGACGTCTTATGGAACTCGATCTTATCAAAGAAGCTCGGGACAAGGCAGCAACTCGTCTGGTATCTTATCAACAGTGAATGAGACAGAACTACAACAAAAGAGTTATCCTCCGATTCTTTCAATTAGGGGATTTACTGTGGAAGCGTGTTAAGCCTTTTAGAGATGTTACTAAATTAGTGCCCCAATGGGGAGGACCATACTAAGTTATACAGAAACTTGCTTCTAGTTCTTATTATCTCCAAGATTCAGAAGGGAGAAATCTCGAGAGGCCCTGGAGTGCAAATCACTTAAACCATACAGGGCCTAACAAGTACGCCTGTAATTTGTCCATATATTCCATTTAATTTTTGGATATAATGAAAAGATGCAGGCATCTACCCTTTATCAATACATACATTTGCTAGAATGAATCGAACAATTCTTCTTTCGAGCGTGCTTCCTCCACTCAGCTATAGTCGATCGGGGACCTTAAGGAGTGACAGGTCTGGCTTTCTTGAGGGGAACCAGAGACTTTAAACTATTGATAGTCAAGTGTGCCTACTCTGCTCAAGGCTATTCGAGCGAGCTTCCTCCGCTCAACAACAGTCGATTGGGGACCTTAAGGAGTGACTGGTCTAGCTTCCTTGAGGGGAACCAGAGACTTTAAACCATTGATAGTCAAGCGTGCCTCCTCCGCTCAAGGCTATTTGAGCATGCTTCCTTCGCTCGGCAACAGTCGATCGGGACCTTAAGGAGTGACTGGTCTGGCTTCCTTGAGGGAAATCGGAGATTTTAAACCATTGATAGTCAAGCGTGCCTCCTCCGCTCAAGCCTATTCGAGCGTGCTTCCTCCGCTCGGCAACAGTCGATCGGGGACCTTAAGAAGTGATCAGTCTGGCTTCCTTGAGTGGAACTGAAGACTTTAAACCATTGATAATCAAGCGTGCCTCCTCCGCTCAAGACTATTCGAGCATGCTTCCTCCGCTTGGCAACAGTCAATCGGGGACCTTAAGGAGTGACTAGTCTGGCTTCCTTGAGGGGAACCGGAGACTTTAAACCATTGATAGTCAAGCGTGCCTCCTCCGCTCAAGGCTATTCGAGCATGCTTTTTTCGCTCGGGAACAGTTGATCGAGGACCTTAAGAAGTGACCGGTTTGGCTTCCTTGAGGAGAATCGGAGACTTTAAACCATTGATAGTCAAGCGTGCCTCCTCCGCTCAAGGCTATTTGAGTGTGCTTCCTCTGCTCGGCAACAGTCGATCGGGGACCTTAAGGAGTGACCGGTCTAGCTTCCTTGAGGGGAACTAAAGACTTTACACCCTCAAAGTTCGAGCACACCTCCTCCGCTCGACACCAATCAATCAAGAAAACCTAAGCCTAAAACTGAAACATATCAGATCTAAACTTCTTCAATACCACAGGCTAACTCGCTCAGGAGGACATTCCCGGCCGAAATGTGGTTATATTCCGGCCTTTTCATATTAATTCTGATTTGCTCGGGAGCACAATCTCGACTAGAATATATCAATCTGTTGAATTTCAAATATTATCTTATATTCGCTCGGGAGTACGTGTCCGATCGAGATATATCAATACTTTCGCCTTTTCATATTAATTCAGATTTGCTCGGGAGCACAATCTCAACTAGAATATATCAATCTGTTGAATTTCAAATATTATCTTATATTCGCTCGGGAGTACGTGTCCGATCGAGATATATCAATACTTTCACCTTTTCATATTAATTCAGATTTACTCGGGAGCACAATCTCAACCGGAATATATCAATCTGTTGAATTTCAAATATTATCTTATATTCGCTCGGGAGTACATGCCCGACCGAGATATATCAATACTTTCACCTTTTCATATTAATTCAGATTCGCTCGGGAGCACAGTCATGGCCAGAATATATCAATCTTCTGAATTTCAAATATTATCTTATATTCGCTCGGGAGTACATACCCGATCAAGTTATATCAATACTTTGGCCTCCTCATATCATTTCAGATTCGCTCAGGGGCATAGTCCCGACCAGAATATGTCAAACTGCTGGATTTCAAGTATCTTCTTATATTCGCTCGAAAGTACATTCCCGACCAAAATGTGATAATACTTTGGCCTTCTCATATTAATACACACGCACTCGGGATTATGTGTCCGACCGAGATATATCAATACTTTGACCTCCTCATATCATTTCGAGTTCATTCAGGAGTATATGCCCGATCAAAATATATCAATTTTCTAGCCTTCATATATTAATGCAAATTCATTCAAGAGTATATTCCTAATTGAAAAATGTCAAGGCGATGGCTCTCTTACATTCACTCGATAGTACATTTACAATTAAAACAACCTCAAGTTTTGGAGTAAAACGAGGATAGTTTCAAAGACAAGCTGGTATATCTTAATTCTCGATTAGTCATTCATAATTTATAACCATACTACATGCGCCCCACTACTTCACAAATTTTCCTTTTCATGCTTTAATTGACATATATTGATCCTGAAAATTCATTTACAAGTACACTTGGAGTAGTAGGTAAGCTTCATGAATATGGTCTCAAAAGAATTCAACACAAATAGTTTTACCTGTCCACCAAAGTTCTACTTAAAACTACTGACAAGGTCCTTAAGTAGCTCCTTGTTAAGACGTCGACGGTCTATGAATCGGGGAGGAGATTCTTGAGGTAAGAACCATCCTTCTCGCAATTGTGTCAGAACCCCATCAACTGAGTTAAGGTCCCCACCATGCGACTGACGAATTCATTCGTGAACTCAGGAGAAGTCAGGTACTTGCGACGATGATTTTCCCCATCTTTCCTCTTCACCTGCCTTATATGTCTGTAATTCTAACTCAAGGCATTCCGCTTTCTCTTGGAAACTGGTCTTTTCAGTTTTGAGACGCTCTGACTCCTTAGTGAGGAAGTCTATTTCTGAATCTTGAGCTTTCAATCTCTCTTGTAACTATAATAGCTCAAAATTCTGAGAGACCAACTCTTGAGTTGAATCTGGAGATCTAGAGATGGAAGTTTGAAATTGTTTTGGGATAGAAGATCTGAGAACAGCATTTGAAATAGCCTTATTTTTCTGGGATATTTCAACACTCAACTGAGAGGATAGGCTCTGTATTTGCAACTCCAAAGTCTTTTTCTTTTCTTCTTTAACCCCTAATATTTGACAATGCTGCTGCAAATCCTTCTCCAAAAGGGTCATCAGATTGGTTTGAGAACTTACCTTCTCTTGGAGTTGGGTGACCTCATTGCCTGGAGTAAGGGAGGCTACCTTTAGGACCCTTAATTGATTCTTCAACTCCTTATTCTCCCTCTCTAGGTCAGCAGCCAAGTTGCCCATTAGAAGCTTGAGGTGGAAAAAATGGATGAATATAATAACATAATTAAAATCCGTGGACATAAACTAGAAAAATATATCGGGAATACTTGTTGGATCGAGAAGCGCTAGAGGGGGGGGGGGGTGAATAGCGCTCGTGGCTATTTCGTTCGATTCGTAAAACTATCGGAGTTAAAACACGCAGCGGAATAAAGAAGCAAACACAGAGACACAGGGGAATTTACTTCGTTCGGAGTCTAGATCGACTCCTACTCGAAGGCCCGCGATCCTTGATCGCTTTCCGTGGACAACAACTATAAGCACGATAAGAATTACAAGTGAAGTACAATAATCAATAAGAAATAATTAAATTATACCGACGACAATAAGAATAACTGAAGATTCGGACCTCCGGGTCGTCGGGGGGTCGTTGCAGCACTTCGGGATCGTGTCGTTTGCAGCTAGTCGTAGAAGGATTGCTTGGCGTGAGTTGTTCTAAGCTGCTGGTCGAAACCCTCATTTATACTGTGTTCAAGGCGCCTTCAAACCCTCTCAAGGCGCCTCCAGCCCGCCGAGTCGCACGCGTGGATCAACACAGACCTGGTCGAACTCTATCTGGTTCAAGGCGCCTTCAGCCTCTTCAAGGCGCCTTCGACCTTCGGTCCAAGGCGCCTTGAGCTTCATTCAAGGCACCTCCAGTTTGCTGCGTTGGCTTTTCCTAGCTCGCACCCGAGGCGCCTCCAAGCTCTATGGAGGCGCCTCGGACACTGTTCATCCGAGGTTAACTTGTGCTCCTTTGGTCCTGCAAAAGTGTTAGTCCCAAACACATACCCTGCAAAACAAAGTTAGCACAAAACAACAGTAAATATGATAACAGAATATTATGACAGTCTCCCGACTGTCCGGGTCTAACTTCGGATTTCCAACCGGAAACCCTAGGTCGACCCGACGCCTACTGTTCCCTCAAAGGGGAACGCGTCCTCACCTACTCCACTTAGGAGATTTACCTGTTGCCAGTGCGATCCTCTAGATCGACTGGACTTTTGCTCGGTGCTTGATGCTTCCGGACTTTCTGCTGGACTTCCGCTTCCCGGCTGGTCCAATCTTTCACCTGGTTCGCGACACTAGGACTTGTTGGACCCCGTGGTAGTTTTGATGTGATCAACCAAGTTGGTTAGGTCCTGTGTTATATTTGATCCCTGTGTCTGAGTGTGCAGGAGCTTAGGAATACAGGAAGTCGAGCGGAAGACGCAGCTAGCGAGAAGGACGACACGGGAAGGGAGCCGATGGGCTCGGTGCGTCCGAAGGACGAGAGAGCTGCGGAAGAGTACTTCGGTGGGCGTGAAGAGCGTGCGCGACGTTCGAGGGATGTTAAGCCGGGACGGAAGGCTGCTCGAGGAAGGCCGGAAATTGGGTTCGGGTGAGCCCTATTTCGGTTGGCCACAATCACCCAAAAGATCGGAGCATCGGAAGTCGCAACAAGCTGGAAACAAAGTCAAAGGAGCTGAGCTGCCAGCTTGGAGGCGCCTCCAACCTGACTGGAGGCGCCTCCAGCTTGAAGGAGCCTTCAACCAGGTTGAAGGCACCTTCAGCCAGGCTGGAGGCGCCTTCAGCCTGATTGGAGGCGCCTTCAACCAGTCAAAGTGACCGTTCTACGCGCGGATAAAGTTTTATCCGCTGACTCCCATGGAGGCGCCTTGGACCCTCGTTGGAGGTGCCTTGGAGCCTCGGGATAGAATTTCCAGGACCTATATAAAGGCCCTTGGAGCTAGGAATTCAATATCAACTCAAGCATTCAATCTGTAGTGTTTCCTAGCAATAGTTCTGAGCTTTTGAAAGTGTAAAAGGCTTCTCCGCCTTCAGCAAAGGAGATTTTTTCTACTGCGCTTTTTTTCTACTGCCTTGGATTAACAACCTCCTTGGTTGTAACCAGGTTAATTCTCCTGTGTCTTTCTTTTACTATTTTATTTAACTATTGCACTAATTGAGTTGAAAGTACGAGGAGGGTATATTTATTATTTCAGGAGCAATTCACCCCCCTTCTTGCCGGCCTCCGCTGCACCAACAAGTGGTATCAGAGCCTGATCACCTCAGAAGGACTAACTGCCAACTGAAGCACTACAATCAAGACGATGGCCGGAGCGAACATCCATCCCCCGAAGTTCGACGGAGACTTCACCACATGGAAGCGCAAAATGGAGGTATTTTTTAAAACAGATTTTGATATTCTAATTACGATGAAATATGGTTTTGCAGCGCCGAAAGACAGAGAAGAAAACACATGGAGCAAGAAGGAGCAAGCCGATTTCGTCGCCAACGGAAAGGCAGAGTTCCACCTGCTCAGTGTGCTACCACCACAAGAAGTAAATCGGATCGGAAGCTACGACTCAGCGAAAGATCTCTGGGAAAAATTCCTGGAGCTACACGAAGGTACTTCCGAAGCGAAGCGTGACATCCTCCGGAACCAGTTAACGAACCTCCGGATGAACCAAGGCGAGAAGGTAGCGCAACTCCAAGCGAGAATCAAGGAGCTGATAACGCAACTAACGAACCTTGGAGAAGAGGTGACCAACCGGGATTCCATCCGATATGCGCTCAATGCCTTCCCGAGAACTCCAGAGTGGACCTCCTTAGTAGATGCATACTACATCTCTAAGGACCTCGAGGTAAGTACGTTAGAACAGTTATTTTCGACTTTTGAACTTCACGAATCTCGAGTTTCAGAGCCAAATGGAGTAGAGAAGACCGGTCAGAACATAGCTCTAAAGGCAAAAGTAAACGGTTCTGACTCCGAAGCCTCAGTCGATGAATCCGAAGCGGCACTACTGGTAAGACGCTTCAATAAGTTTTTCAGTACTAATAAATTTAAATCGCAGAGGCATCATCGAAAGAAGAGGACGGTTCGTTGCTACAACTGCAATGAAGAAGGGCACATCAAGGAGGACTGCCCAAAATTGAAAAGAAAGGAGAAAGAAAAGGAAAAGCCAAAGTACAAGAAACCAGAATCCTCCAAGCACAAGAATCTGAAGGCTACTTGGTCAGATTCGTTGTCCTCCGAATCAGAAGTCGAACAATTCTCCGGAATAGAACTGATGGCCAACCATCAGCTAGAAGAAACGTCTAGCTCAGAGATGAGCATCGATGAAGGGGGAGGAAAATCAGAAGAATAAAGCAGCAGTGAAGGGGGAGCGTCACCAGATCAGGTAAGTAAGGTACGCAATCTAACCCCTTCTCAGTCTTTTCGATTTATTAAATCACTTTCTAAAGACTTATTCGAAGTAGAAAAAGAAAATAAAGAATTAAAAATGAAATTAGCAAAAGCATGTCCACTTGAAATGTATGATAGTGTAAAATCAGAAAATGATAAACTAAAATTAGAAATTGAAAAATTGAAATCTGCTGCATGCTTAAATCAATTTCCAAATTCAAAATTAAGAATTTATGGTAAATTAAATTGGTATATAAGGAACCATCAAGGTCAAATTAGGAAAATACCAAGAATCTATGTACCCTCTAGATTTTTGAATAATCTTATAGGAAGGAACCTCTATTGGGTTCCAAAATCTATACTTAATTAATCTTTCAAAAATTAAAAGCTTACAGTGAGAAAATTAAACATTGAAATTCTTTATGGAAGCTTTGTCTAAGGAAGTGGTTGTTGCTCCAATAACCAAGAAGGCCTAGTGTCTCGCCACGACCTGGAAGCTAAAATATTGAAAGAAAATGTTTAATTAACTTTCTGAAAAAGCATTAAACTAGAATTAAATAATGCTTTAAAAGTTTTTAAATCTTTTTAAAATTCTAAAAAGTCAGATTGTGAAAATTCAAAAATTTTTAGAAATTTTTTTATTTATTGACGTAGAAATTTTTTTTCTGAAAATCCAAAAATTTGACTTAGAATTTTTTTTTTGAAAAATTCATATTGACTTAGAAAATTCTATACATTTCACTTAATTTAAGTTATTTTTTTAAACCCCAATTTTGCTGTGATCAAAGGGGGAGACAAAGGTACAAGTTCAAGGAGAAGTTAAACAAGGGGGAGATAAAATTTTAAATGTTTACTTATTGAATTTCTTTTTTTTTTTAAAAAAAGGTGTTGCAATTTTATTTATTGCAAAATTGTACTTAACCTGTTAGTCTAGTAATTTACCTTTAAAATTACTATTTATGTCTATGTTGTCCCTAACTTGAACTTGGGTTGATGCACATCAAAAAGAGGGAGATTGTTGGACCCCGTGGTAGTTTTGATGTGATCAACCAAGTTGGTTAGGTCCTGCATTGTATTTGATCCCTATGTCTGAGTGTGCAGGAGCTTAGGAACACAGAAAGTCGAGAGGAAGACGCAGCTAGCGAGAAGGACGACACGGGAAGGGAGCCGACGGGCTCGGTGCGTCCGAAGGACGAGAGAGCTGTGGAAGAGTACTCCGGTGGGCGTGAAGAGCGTACGCGACGTTCGAGGGACGTTAAGCCAGGACGGAAGGCTGCTCGAGGAAGGCCGGAAATTGGGTTCGGGTGAGCCCTATTTCGGTTGGCCACAATCACCCAAAAGATCGGAGTATCGGAAGTCGCAACAAGCTGGAAACGAAGTCAAAGGAGCGAGTCGAGCTGGAGGCGCCCAACCCGATCGAGGCGCCTAGCTTGAAGGCACCTTCAACCAGGTCAAGCTGACCGTTGGCGCACATCCCTTAGGTCAAGGTTCACCAGTTTGACTTCATGGATAAAGTTTTATCCACGACTCTGGAGGCGCCTTGGCCTATGGGCGCCTTGGAGCCTCGGGATAGAATTTCCAGGACCTATATAAAGGCCCCTGGAGCTAGGAATTCAATATCAACTCAAGCATTCAATCTGTAGTGTTTCTTAGCAATAGTTCTGAGCTTTTGAAAGTGTAAAAGGCTTCTCCGCCTTCAGCAAAGGAGATTTTTTCTACTGCGTTTTTTTTTCTACTGCCCTGGATTAATAACCTCCTTGGTTGTAACCAGGTTAATTCTCCTGTGTCTTTCTTTTACTGTTTTATTTAACTATTTCACTTATTGAGTTGAAAGTACGAGGAGGGTATATTTATTATTTCAGGAGCAATTCACTCCCCTCTTGCCGGCATCCGCTGCACCAACACTTTCCACCTAGGGTTACCCCCCTAGGACTTTTGCCTGAAGCACTCGACCCACCAAGACTTTCCGCATAGGGTTACCACCCCCTATGACCTAGGGTTACAACCCCCTAGGGTTTTTACCTTGCCTAACCACAGTTAGCTCTTTTCCTGAAACACTTAACAGACTTGTTAGATCATAACACACCTTAACTTTGAATCCTTTGCCATTATCAAAACTCAGGTTTGATCGTCGGATGCTTCCCGCACCAACAATACTTATAGTGGAGGCTTGTTGATTGTAAGCATCGGCTTGATCAAACACGTTTTTAACTCTCATAGAGTTATGACCTTATACCCAAGAGTTAGCCATGGAGTCCTTTAGCTGAAGGATGCCAATAGAAGAAGGAATAGGATCACACTCAGCAAAGAAGGAAGACCTTGGGCCAACTAGAAAAGCACTCGAGGAGGGATGGGAGCTGAAGGTCCTGTAGAAGAAGAGGGCAAGGACCCTAGAAGGGAAGAAGAAGGCAATAAACTGGGACGAGAGCAAGAGGCACCAATGCTAGAAGTAAGTGGTGGTCTTGGTACATTAGTAGGAACGGTGGGAGGTAAAATAGAAGGCACGGAATCAATTGTTGGCCTGGTAGCAATATCTTGTAAGACAGAGGACTTTTCCCTACATAGAGCGGCTTCTTTGCTATCATACGCCCATAGAAACGAGCCAACAAAATGTCAGTATCCAAAAATCAGGGGGGGGGGGGAGTCCCTGGCGAAGGCCCTCTGACACTTAAGTCAGTACAATTCCAGCTAGATGAACAAAGAACAGTAAGAATATGCACGAGAGTAATTTGTTGATGTTCTGAGAATGTACCTTGCCAACGAAAAGGACCTTCACTTTATATACCACCTATTGTTACGTCACCGCAAGTGTACGGTTACGTCGTCAGTAATAAAATAATATCGAATCCACAGGGATTGGTTATAACCACTAAATGTTGGTGCAGTGGAGACCGGCAAGAGGGGGGTGAATTGCTGAAAACAAGAAAACAAAAACTACCCTCCTCGGATTTCAACTCAGAATTAAATCAGCAATAAAAATAACAGCAACTAAATTAATGAAACATAAAAAGAAATAGAAATAGAAATGACTAAGGGATTTAACCTGGTTACAACCAAGGAGGTTGTTAATCCAGGACAGTAGAAAAGAGTGCAGTAAGAAAAATCTCCTTCTCTGAAGGCGGAGAAGCCTTTTACACTTTTGAAGCTCACTAGTTGCTTAGGAATTGCTTACAGATTGATTGCTTGAGTTGTTGTTGAATTCCTAGCTCCAGGGGCCTTTTTATAGCTCCTGGAAAGTCTATCCCGAGGGTCCAAGGCGCCTCCAACAAGGTTTAAGGCGCCTCCAGCTCGGTCAGCGGATAAAACTTTATCCGCAGCGTAAACGGTCAAAACAGCCTGTTCAAGGCGCCTTGAACAGGCTTGAAGGCGCCTTCAAGCTTGTTTAAGGCGCCTTCAAGCTACAGTAACTTTCTGCTACAGTAATTTTCAGCCTCTTTTGACTCCTTTTCTTCTTCGCTTTGGCTTCCGAAGCTCCGTTCTTTTGGGTGATTGCGGCCAACCGGAATAGGGCTCACCCGAACCCAATTCCCGACCTTCTCCTCGAGCAGCCTTCCGTCCCGGCTTAACGTCCCTCGAACGCTGCGCACGCTCTTCACGCCCACCTGAGTACTCTTCCGCAGCTCTCTCGTCCTTCGGACGCACCGAGCCCGTCGGCTCTCTTCCCGTGCCGTCCTTCTCGCTAGCTGCATCTTCCGCTCGACTTCCTGTGCTCCTAAGCTCCTGCACACTCAGACACAGGGATCAAACACAGCAGGACCTAACTAACTTGGTTGATCACATCAAAACTATCACGGGGTCCAACAATCTCCCCCTTTTTGATGTGCATCAACCTAAGTTCAAGTTAGGGTTTAAAATAGACATAAAGAGTAATTTTAAAGAAAAAATTACTAAACTAACAAGTTAAGCATAATTTTTGCAATTAGTAAAATTGTAACACTTTTTATAAAAATAATAACAGAAATTTTAAATAATAACAGAAATTTTAAAATTTTCTAACTCCCCCTAAACTTGTACTTTTCTCTCCCCCTTTGATCACAGCAAAAATGGGGTTAATAGAAAAAAATCCCAAACAAAAAACAAAAAAAATTCTAAGTCAAATTTTTGAATTTTCAGAAAAAAAATTTTCTAAGTCAATATGATTTTTTTATTTTTAAAAATTCTAAGTCAAAACGAATTTTTCCAAACAAAGAAAAATTCTAACTCAAATTTTTGAATTTTTAGAAATTTTTTTTTTAAGTTAATATGATTTTTTTTAAAAAAAATTCTAAGTCAAAACGAATTTTTCCAAACAAAGAAAAATTCTAAGTCAAATTTTTGAATTTTTAGAATTTTTTTTTTCTACGTCAATAAAAAAAAATTTCTAAGTCAAATTTTAATTTTTGAATTTTCACAATCTGACTTTTTAGAATTCTGAAAAGATTGAAAAACTTTTAAAGCATTATTTAATTCTAGTTTAATGCTTTTTCAGAAAGTTAATTAAACATTTTCTTTCAATATTTTAGCTTCCCGGTCGTGGCGAGGCACTAGGCCTTCTTGGTTATTGGAGCAACAACCACTTCCTTAGACAAAGCTTCCATAAAGAATTTCAATATTTAATTCTCTCACTGTAAGCTTTTAATTTTTGAAAGATTAATTAAGTACAGATTTTGGAACCCAATAGAGGTTCCTTCCTACAGGATTATTCAAAAATCTAGGGGGTACATAGTTTCTTGGTATTTTCCTAAGTTGACCTTGATGCTTCCTTATATACCAATTTAATTTTCCATAAATTCTTAATTTTGAATTTGGAAATTGATTTAAGCATGCAGCAGATTTCAGTTTTTCAATTTCTAATTTTAATTTATCATTTTCTGATTTTACATTATCATACATTTCAAGTGGACATGCTTTTGCTAATTTCATTTTTAATTCTTTATTTTCTTTTTCTACTTCGAATAAGTCTTTAGAAAGCGATTTAATAAATCAAAAAGACTGAGAGGGGGTTAGATTGCGTACCTTACTTACCTGATCTGGTGACGCTCCCCCTTCACTGCTGCTTTCTTTTTCTGATGTTCCTCCCCCTTCATCGATGCTCATCTCTGAGGTTGAATCTTCTTCTGGTTGATGGTTCGCCAATAGTGCTAACCCCGAGAATTCTTCGATGTCCGACTCAGAGGTTGACGAATCTGACCAAGTAGCCTTCAGATTCTTGTGCTTGGAGAGTTCTGGTTTCTTGTATTTTGGCTTTTCCTTTTCTTTCTCCTTTCTTTTAAATTTTGGGCAGTCCTCCTTGATGTGCCCTTCTTCATTGCGGTTGTAGCAACGAACTGTCCTCTTCTTTCGATGATGCCTCTGCGATTTAAATTTATTAGTGCTGAAAAACTTATTGAAGCGTCTTACCAGTAGTGCCGCTTCGGATTCATCGACTGAGGCTTCGGAGTCAGAACCGTTTACTTTTGCCTTTAGAGCTATGTTCTGACCGGTCTTCTCTACTCCATTTGGCTCTGAAACTCGAGATTCGTGAAGTTCAAAAGTCGAAAATAACTGTTCTAACGTACTTACCTCGAGGTCCTTAGAGATGTAGTATGCATCTACTAAGGAGGCCCACTCTGGAGTTCTTGGGAAGGCATTGAGCGCGTATAGGATGGAATCCCGGTTGGTTACCTCTTCTCCAAGGTTCGTTAGTTGCGTTATCAGCTCTTTGATTCTCGCTTGGAGTTGCGCTACCTTCTCGCCTTGGTTCATCCGGAGGTTCGTTAACTGGTTCCGGAGGATGTCGCGCTTCGCTAGCTTCGCTTCGGAAGTACCTTCGTGAAGCTCCAGGAATTTTTCCCAGAGATCTTTCGCGGAGTCGTAGCTTCCGATCCGATTTACCTCCTGAGGTGGCAGTACACTGAGTAGATGGAACTCAGCCTTTCCGTTGGCGACGAAATTGGCTTGCTACTTCTTTCTCCATGTGTTTTCTTCTTTATCTTTCGGCGCTGCAAAACCATATTTCATTGAAATAAGAATATCAAAATCTGTTTTAAAAAATACCTCCATTTTGCGCTTCCATGTGGCGAAGTCTCCGTCGAACTTCGGGGGATGGATGTTCGCTCCGGCCATCGTCTTGATCGTAGTGCTTCAGTTGGCGGTTAGTCCTTATGAGGCGATCAGGCTCTGATACCACTTGTTGGTGCAGTGGAGACCGGCAAGAGGGGGGTGAATTGTTGAAAATAAGAAAACAAAAACTACCCTCCTCAGATTTCAACTCAGAATTAAATCAGCAATAAAAATAACAGCAACTAAATTAATGAAACAGAAAAAGAAATAGAAACAGAAACGACTCAGGGATTTAACCTGGTTACAACCAAGGAGGTTGTTAATCCAGGACAGTAGAAAAGAGCGCAGTAAGAAAAATCTCCTTCTCTGAAGGCGGAGAAGCCTTTTACACTTTTGAAGCTCACTAGTTGCTTAGGAATTGCTTACAGATTGATTGCTTGAGTTGTTGTTGAATTCCTAGCTCCAGGGGCCTTTTTCTAGCTCCTGGAAAGTCTATCCCGAGGGTCCAAGGTGCCTCCAACAAGGTTTAAGGCGCCTCCAGCTCGGTCAGCGGATAAAACTTTATCCGCAGCGTAAACGGTCAAAACAGCCTGTTCAAGGCGCCTTGAACAGTCTTGAAGGCGCCTTCAAGCTTGTTTAAGGCGCCTTCAAGCTTGTTTAAGGCGCCTTCAAGCTACAGTAACTTCTGCTACAGTAATTTCCAGCCTCTTTTGACTCCTTTTCTTCTTCGCTTTGGCTTCCGAAGCTCCGTTCTTTTGGGTGATTGCGGCCAACCGGAATAGGGCTCACCCGAACCCAATTCCCGGCCTTCTCCTCGAGCAGCCTTCCATCCCGGCTTAACGTCCCTCGAACGCCGCGCACGCTCTTCACGCCCACCGGAGTACTCTTCCGCAGCTCTCTCGTCCTTCGGACGCACCGAGCCCGTCGGCTCTCTTCCCGTGCCGTCCTTCTCGCTAGCTGCGTCTTCCGCTCGACTTCCTGTGCTCCTAAGCTCCTGCACACTCAGACACAGGGATCAAACACAGCAGGACCTAACTAACTTGGTTGATCACATCAAAACTATGACGGGGTCCAACACTAAAGATGTCTCAAAAGCGAATTAGCTAAATAATCATGAAGAGATTATATGTCTTAAGAAACAACTAAAGATTAGAAGTCAAAGTTAAATGCAGAAACTTAGTTTTGTTAAGGTTCTAGGAGATTTGGTTTCTTAGTGATACTCATTAATGTAAAGCGATCTAAAAATCCTATCCTCAATTGAAATGTGTTTGCAAGAAGTCACTGGTTATTTCTTGCAGAAAATATCAGTCAAGGACTCATATCTAAACCTTACGCAATCAAATAGTTATGATCCCTATGAAGCCCGTTTAATGGGGCAGCCTTGTCACGACGTCTCGCGGTCATACAACATAGAAATATCATCACTAATCAATCCACAATAAGATATAGAATTCCGCATATCAATCTATCCTACTTCTTTGTAGATCCCTGCTTCATCCCCTCAAAGTAATCCCCTATATGTCCGTTTAATGGGGCAACCTTGTCACAACATCCCACGGTAATACAATCTAAAGAATTATTCTAAAAGATTCCACTAGAAATACAAACAACCAATCAAGAATGGTATTAGGGCACAAAACACAACAATCCATACAAGATTGATTGATACAAAACATAACAACATCCTTGAATCAAGAAGATGGCAAATCCATGAATCTTACATCAATTTACTTCACCAATACTCACTCCATTATAGAACAAAGGAATCTACTCCATAGAAAATAGGAAAAGAACTGAAGGTGAGAGGATTGAAGACATTCCAATCAAAATCAAGAAAATAAAAAGGAACGCTTATCTCAATAGGACGAGTGATCTCTGGAACCAATCCACCGCCCTTGGAGTCGAATCTTGGATGGAAAACGCCTCCTAATAGGTGGAAATGGCGCCTAAGAACTCATCTCCCTATAGGGAGAGCCCCTCCTTTTCAAAGAGGGGGAAATCCTTTATATAAAAGAGGGAATTTAGGCACCACACGACCCAGGACATGACCGTGTGAGATTCACACGGCCAGAGCGCTCCTCCTCTCGGCCAAGGTCACACGGTCGTGTGACCCTCACATGGCCATGCCATGTTCTGCTTCTGCCTGCTTACACGACCATACAAATCCACATAGCCTAGCTAATTTCTGTCTCTAGAAGTGTTGCATGGCCGTGTGGCACACACGGTCATGCCATTTTTTGGTTCTAGAAAGGCTGCATGGCCGTGTGGCACACATGGCTGTGTACTGGCTAGCTTGAAAAGGTGGCACGACTGTGTAAGCTTCACACGACCAAGGTACTCTCCCTTGCTGTTGATGCTACACGACCCTGTCATCACCACACGGCCAGGGCCATTCCCCTTTGCAAGGCCATGTGGCACACATTGCCAAAGTCGTTTTCCTCCGTTTGATCGTAGAATTGGCTACGAACATCAATTCTTCTCCAAATTCGACTCTTGAAAGCATAAAACACACAAGAGCATATCTCCGAACAAAGAGAAGTATTTATGCCAAAAGTAAAGTAAGTAGCATGAAAGTGCATAGCTAAAGCATGTATAAAATATAAGAATGTACGTCAAAACATGCTAAACAAGTGTATAAAATCTACGCACATCACACCCCCAGACTTAAACTTTTGCTTGTCCTCAAGAAAAATGCCGCAATCAAGATTCATGTATTCAATAATGCATCATAATCCTTAGTGTACTTTCCTAACTCTATCAAAAGGTTTCATTAATAAGTATGATCATAGAAATAAATCAAATATGGCTTAAGCATAAGTATCTTGTGCACGGTGCAAATAAGTAACTCAAAACCCTTCAAGTTTCAATCTTTGTCCTAGTCAAGTCATCATCCAATTGAGTTCCTAATGTTTCCAGTGATAGACACTTACCTGCCACACACTTGGTTCATATTTCTCAATCAACCCAGGGTCTTAAAGGCATGCTTGATATCAGGAGAACCATAGAAGTCATTTCCCCAGTAACCTAACTCGGTCTTAAAGGGGTGACTTGCTAGTTTTCACTCACGACAAATGTTTTTATATCCATTTTTTTTATCAACACTTTTTTTCCCATTTTTTTTCATCATCATGCACCTTTTTTACACTAAGTGATTGCATTGTGCAACACTTAAACACATAAGTTATAGGCACAAAAGTTGGGATATTTTGATTTTTCCAAATGAACTTTCAAGATTCGAGCCTCATCCAGTAACCAAAATGAAGTTTGAGAAATCACCATGGAAACCAAGTACTAAACAAATAGGATAAATCATGACTATTTCAATGATATCAACTATTCAAGCTCAAGTAAAGTGAAGTGAAAGTAAGATCCTTAAGGTTATGTCAAAACTAAAACTTATTTCTATATGATACTTAGCTCACATCATGCTACTCAAGATAGAGAAAAGAGATACACTAAACATTCTAGCATCATTTACAATATCATGGATTAAGATAAAGAACGTGCTAACAATTTTGCTTTTGGCCAAGTAAGCATAAAAGTGAGGATTGATGTTTCTTCAATAGGGATGCCACAAAACTTCTCAAAAGACAGTCAAATGACTATCAAAAACAATCCAAACAAAGCAAAACAAATGGAAAACAAAAACAAAAACAAAAACAAAAACAAAGAATGCAGAAAACTTTTTAGACTGTAGATCACCCCCAGACTTAAACTTTTCATCGTCCCGATGAAATCAAAATGGTGGTGGAGGTGGACAAGGGAAAGGAGGTCTACGTGGATGTCCAATAGGAAAGTTAGGAAAACCTGGAGTTTCACTCAGGATCCTATGATACTCATAGAGGGCATCTACTTGTTGACTAGTAATACTAATGCCCTGCATAAATTCTCTCATTCTAGCTTGATCAATATCATAGTCCTGAACAAATTCAGCCACTTGACCTTGAAAATTTCTCGTGAACTGAAAATGATTCTGTACTTCTCTAAACTGGTCATCTGATAAAGAAAAGTGACCCTCCAACATTACTCGTTAGGCATCCTACTTCTCATGAAGCAAGTCTAGAGATGTACGAAAATCAGAAAAATCAAATCTGGAACTACTCGTACCATAGGCAAAAGAGTGTCTAGCAGGTTCCGGATGTTTGGAAGGTTGCGGATGTCCAGATGACGAGGGATCAAGGCGGGGCTCTGTGTCTCCGGATATAGAAAGAACATTCTCAAGATCTCTATCAATGATTACCCAATTAGCAGGGTTGCGGATAGACCCGACCCCGGGCCGAGTCTGGCCCGGACCCGGCCCGAGTCTGGCCCGGACCCGGCCCGAGTCTGGCCCGGACTCGGCCCGGGCCCGTAACCGGGTCAACGGGCCAGTTGCCCGTTGACCCGGTTCGCCGGGTCGAACCGGAGCCGGTTCCGGTTCATTGGATGTAAAACCGGCGAACCGCCGGTTAACCGGCGGGTTGAACCGGCGGTTCAGCCGCAAATTTTTTTTTTTTAAACGGCTTGAACCGCCGGTTCATAGCCGTTGGAACCGCCGGTTAACCGGCGGTTCGTAGCCGTTGAGAGGGTTTTTTAGGTATTTTTTTTCAACGGTTAGGATCATTTGACCGTTTTTTGATCAATGGCTATGATTTAATGTCCGTTACTATCAAAAATCTATAAATAGATAGCTTATTTCATCATTTTTCACACACATCTTCTCTACTCTTAATCTCATTTTCGTATTCTCTAATCTCTACACGCTTTTGTTTTCAATTTTCAATTACAATGGAAGGAGGCCGCGGAGGTGCATCATCTCGAGCTCGGAAGGGAGGAGGTCCCCAACATTCAATCCACCGATGATGAGATCGAGCATCTTCCGAATCCGACACCCGACACACAAGGAAGTATTGATGCAATTACTTCTAAGGTTCGGGAACTTCCTCCTCTAAAATCTTCTATTTTTACTAAACATTTTGAGAAGGTCACTCTTCCGTCGGGAGAAATGCGTGCAAAATGTAAGCACTGCAATGCTTCCTACAAATTCCAAGCCGGCGGCGGCTATGGGTCGTTGAAACGACATGTAGAAACGAAGCACCCGACGGAATATGGACTCGACCGTTCTCAAACACAATTATCAAGATTTTGTTCAACTAGCGGTAGTACCGATTCCGGTTTATTTTTATATTCGGATAATAAATTAAGAGAATCATTAGCTAAATTTGTTTCCGTAGAACATCTTTCTTTTAGTTTTGGATCTAAATGCACATTTGAAGATTTTTGTAAAGAATCTCTTAATCCATGTGCTAAACGTGTTCCTAGGATTACACTTACTCGTACAATTAAAAAATTAGTAAAACAAGGAAAAAAGAATTTAATTGATGAATTTAGTAAATTAGATAATAAAGTTTCTTTATGTTCCGATATTTGGAGTGATCATTGGCAAACACATTCGTATATGGGTGTGACTTGCCATTGGATCGATAACTCTTGGAATCTCCAAAAAAGATTATTAGCTTATAGAGTTTTTGATGAATCACATAATGCTCATAATATCGCACAATTATTATGTTTAATTTTAGAAGAATATGGTTTAACTCATAAAATATTTTCAATATCATTAGATAATGCTAGTTCTAATACCACTTGTATAGATGATCTAAAATTTGTTTGCCAACCTATTATTGGAGGTTTATTTTTTCATATTCGTTGTGTATGCCATGTTTTAAATTTATGTGTTCAAGATGGTTTAAAAATTTTAGAAAGTTATATTAAACCAATTAGAATTGCAATTTCTTATTTATGGTCTCATCCATCTATAATGAAACAATGGGGTAGGTTTTGTAAAATTAATGGAATGAGACCTAAAAAATTTCCACATGATGTACCAACACGTTGGAATTCAACATACCAATTATTACAAGATTCATTTCAATATAAAGAATTATTATGTTCATTTTTTGCACAAAACACTAGTAATTTAAAACTTACAAAAGCACAACTCTTATTAAAAGAACGGACAAAACGTCCACGAGGATCCTCAAGTTCCACACAGGAACTTGAGAATTATTTTACGACTTCTTTTGATTTTAATGAAGCAGATAGTGAAAACTTCGATATCTTAAAGTGGTGGTCACAGAAGGCTCAAAGCTTTCCCGTTCTCTCCGTGATCGCAAAAGAAATTTTAGCTTGTCCAGTGTCAACTGTTGCTGTGGAGCAGATGTTCAGTGCCGGCGGCAACATATTAGATGAACGACGATCAACTTTGTCTTCCGACTCATTGGAAGCCCAAGCATTACTGGACGATTGGACCAGAGCGGAGAAAAGAATCCAAGGAATGCAACTTTCAGATGACGAAGTTGAAGATTTTGATACTGAAGGAACAAATACGACAGCAACAGGAAATGGAAGTGAATGAAAATGTAAAAGGATAAAAATGTAAAAGAACTACGTGGGCTTTGATTCCCCTAAAGGGATACGTAGGCAACTTAAATAAGTGCAAGCCCTTTTTTCAATAAATTTTAATTTCTAATTTTTAATGTTTTGTTTAATTTTTAATTTATAATTTTTTTTAACATATTAATCTTGAACCGTGGCGAACCGTGACGAACCGTGAACCGAACCGTGAACCGGCGGTTCTGAACCGTGAACCGTAACCGTCTTGGGCGGTTAAGGTTAAGGGTCGACCTGCCTGGAACCGTCGAACCGGCGGTTCCGAACCGTCGAACCGTCGGTTCCGAACTGTGGTCAGGTCTAGTTGCGGATAGAGGTGTGCTCGGGATAAGGAAGAGGTAATGGAAAATCATTCTTCCTAGGAAAAGCAAAACCATTCTCATCCCGACAAATCATTTTCATAGCAAGACATGCATCAATACCAATCATGTCATTGCCATGAATGACCTCCAACCCATCTAGATCAAGATTCAAACTTATAACTATTTAGTAATCAAACCACCAAAAACAATCGATTTTGAGGATGTCTTTCCGGCTCTCACCAAGGTTTGCAAAAATAGAAACTGGAATCAAAGTCAACCTTATGTAACATAGGCCACAGAGCATAAAGTTCTACTTTCTTTATAACCCCATCACTTTCCCCTCTACCAAAAATAGTTTTACTCATGACACGATTTAAATATCTAAAAATGAGGTTTTGCATATGAGAAGCCTTATCTCTAGAGGGCTCATAGGGTTGATCTAATCTAGTAACCAAATTCCAAAAATGATTCCAATTAAATCTTGAGTCAAACCTGAGAGAGTTATTGGTAGACAATCTAAAATTATTATTGAAATCACTAAATATCCACTGAAACTCTTGATTTATTAGTCTAAAAGTAATCTTGCCAAAAAATCATCTTCATTAGCAAAGTGAACATCTAGTGAACTCAAAAATTCCAGTATAATTCAAGGATATGTAGGTAGATATGTGTACATGATATCATTCCAATCAAGAGACCCAATTATCCAATCTATATCATCCTTAATTCCTAACATGTCTAAAATAGCTGGGTCCATATAACATGTACACACAATCTTTCTATTGACAAGAATTTTAAATTTAGACTTATGATCTTCATTTCTAAAAATAATATTGAATTCATTGTCATTACCTTCGTCACGTGCTATCCTCTTTCCCTTGCCCTTTGTCGGTTGCTTTCCTTTTTCTTTGGTTGGCTCCCTTCCTCCGCTTGATCCATCACTTCCTTTGCGAAGTTTCTTCAAAATATTGGACATGTTGTCAAGCTTGAGTAAGGAAAGGTGCTGTTTTGTTGGAGAAGTTCTTGTGAGAATAGATCTTGAAAGACAAGATCTTTGGGACTAGGAGTTGTAGATGTTGAAGGTAGGGGAGGAGAGAAGCGGTGTTAAGATCTAGATCTTGAGAAGTTTGTGGAGAGAAATGAGTTTAAGATCTAGATCTGAGAGGGTTAGAGGAGAAGTTGAAGAAGAGAAGAGTTTGGGAGAGAGGAGTAACTTGAGGGAAATGGGGGTGTGTGGCCAACACGGCCTAGGTATGGCCGTGTCTTCAAGACACGGCTAAGGCAGATCACTCCTCACGGGCCGTGTAGATCTACACGACTCTAACCTTCTCCTTCTCGGGTTAGTCCACACGGTCGTGCCAATTTGCACGGCCACAACCATCTTCTTCACGGTCTAGTTCACACGGCCGTGTGTGCGACACGACCTCATACTTCTCCTTCTTGAGTGACTTTGCATGGTCGTGCTAGATAGCACGGGCAATGCAGATTTCTCTTCTGGATTTTTACACGACCGTGTGTGGGACACAGTTGAGCACGTCTCTGTTAGGATCGGTGGTCGCGGCTAGAGAGGGGGGGGGTGTGAATAGCCGACCCCAAATCGTTCGTTTCTTTCTACAAATCAGGTTAGCGCAGCGGAAAATAAACCAATAGAAATGAAAATAAGGAAGAGCAAACCTCAACGCGGTGATGTAATGAGGTTTGGAGATGAAACTCCTACTCCTCGGCGTGTCCGTAAGGTGGACGAAGCCTACCAATCCGTTGGTGGATCACACCTCGGAAACCCGGCTAATAGTCACTCCTTCTGGGTGGAGAAACCTCGCCACAATGTCTTGCAACAACAAGATAAACAGGAGTACAAGAATACAGCAAGAAACTAAGTACAATACAAAAGTAATAACCCTAGCTTGCCTTCTTGTCGACTGGATGAAGCAGCAACTTCACGAGACGCCTACAACAGCAGGAACCAGCCGATGAAGCTCACACGAAGCTTCAAGCAGAAGCGAGCTCAGCAAAGCTCAAATCACAGCAGTGAAGAAGAAGAAGCAGAAGCTTCGGACCAGAATAAGAGTAAGTAATAGTGTTCTGTAGTGCCTCTCGATCCTTTTATAACCTCTGATATCCTGAGCCAACCTACGAACCTGCAAGGCAAAAAGGCCAGAACACAGAAGCCCGAAATAGCCTAGCCGTTGAGTCACAACGGCTAGGACTGGACCGATCAGGCTCCACCCTAATCGGTCCAGGGTTCTGCTGATCGGTCATGGGGACCGATCAGGCTCTATGCTGATCGGTCCCCAGACCGATCAGAAAGCTTTCACAGAGAGTTGCCCAACTCTCTGTTCGTATCCTGATTGGTCCCGGGGACCGATCATGCTTCCTGCTGATCTGTCCCCAGACCGATCAGTAAGCTCACAGAGGCACTGATCGCTTTCTGATCGGTCACCAGACAGATCAGGAAACCACAGTATCACTGGATCGGTCACCAGACTGATCCAGGTCTTGGTTTTTGCCCAAACCAATATCCGGTCAACCTTGACCTATTGGTACATCATGCTTAGCATCCGGTCACTCCCTTGACCTGCTAAGACTCCCCACCAAGTGTCCGGTCAATCCCTTTGACCCACTTGGACTTTTCTCTTCGTGTCAAGTATCCGGTCACTCCCTTGACCTACTTGACCTTCTCAACACCAGATGTCCGATCACCCTTGATCCATCTGGATTTTCCCTTGTCCAGCTTCACTCACCAGGACTTTCACCTACCTTCACTCACTAGGGTTTTCACCTGGCTTCACTCACCAGGATTTCCAATATGCCCGGCTTCACTTACCAGGACTTTCCAACTGCCTGGCTTCACTCACCAGGACTTTCCCACTGCCAAGCTTCACTCACCAGGACTTTCACCTAGCTTCACTCACTAGGGTTTTCACAACTGCCTGGCTTCACTCACCAGGACTTTCCCACTGCCTGGCTTCACTCACCAGGACTTTCCCACTGCCTGGCTTCACTCACCAGGGCTTATCCGTCTGCCTGGCTTCACTCACCAGGACTTTCCACATCCGGTCCAGAGAACGAGCTACCGAGCCCTCTCTGACCATAGTTCAGAGAACGAGCTACCGAGCCCTCTCCGACTTCCATCCGGTCCAGAGAACGAGCTCCTGAGCCCTCTCTGACCACAGTCCGGAGAACGAGCTACCGAGCCCTCTCCGACTTCCCATGTGCCAAGCATCCATACTTGGACTTCTCCGTGCCAAGTCTCCATACTTGGACTTTTCCCGTGCCAAGCTCCCTGCTTGGACTTTTCACCATGCCAAACTCCCTGCTTGGACTTTTCCCATGCCAAGCTCCCTGCTTGGACTTTTCCCGTGCCAAGCACCCTGCTTGGACTTTTCTGAGTCAGGTCAACTCACCTCGGGTCAACCAGGTCAACCTTGACCAAGGGTTGCACCCACAACCTCCCAAGTTTATGTTCTCGTCAAACATCAAGATACAACTTGAGTTAGGTCAACTCGAGTCAGGTCAACCAGGTCAACCTTGACCTAAGGTTGCACCAACAATCTCCCATCAAAATACAACTCTTCTGTTTTCGTCAAACATCAAAATACAACTCGAGTCAGGTCAACTCGAGTCGGGTCAACCAGGTCAACCTTGACCTAAGGTTGCACCAACAATCTCCCCCTTTTTGATGTTTGACAAAATCATAACCTAATTTAGGTTTTCTAATGTTCTTCCTTGAACATTCTCCCCAAACCTACACTCTCCCCCTTTTTGACACACATCAAAAAGAGTGAATCAAGGTCAAAAGTTTCTTTCTAATGAAGGTCCCATACCTTTCATTGAAACCCTTAATTTCCCCCTTGATACTAAGGTCAACAATTAACTTAGTGATAATCCCATATCACTCAAGTCTTTAGGAGTAAAAACTCCCCCTAAAAGTCAACTCCCCTTGACTAATAGGTAAAACTCCCCCTAAAGATCAACTCCCCCTTGACCATTGCACCAACAATGTCTTGGAGCGTTTCAAACCTTTAGAACTCTAAAACACCACTTCCACAGCTCTGATCGGTCAACAGATCGATCAGCCTTGACGATCGGTCACCGGACCGATCAATTCTCCTGGATCGGTCACAGTGACCGATCCATACAGACCTGGACCGATCAGGGAACCTCCTGATTGGTCCACGACCTCTGATTTCTGATTTCTGAATTTTTCTTCTCCCGAAATTCAGAAACCTCTAGAAAATCACAGAAAATTTAAAAAATTGTAAAATTTTGAGGATACATTCCTCATAACATATACTATCATGAAAAAATAGTTTTCTATGAAAATAGCTTCCATTTTTCAATCTTGATACAAAGTTCACAAGTCTTTGAAATAGCTCAAAGTTAACTCATCTTTGTATCACCTTGTTCAATGATGAATGCTATCACTAGAAAAGCTTCACCAAGGTTTTTCAAATCAATTTTGAAATGATTTTAAACCATTTAATTTAGGACCATAATCTTTGGGCTAAATGTACATGACTTGTACATAAGCTTTCCCTATGATCCCCAATTTTGAATTAGGCTCATCTAGGTACAAGAACTATGCACCTTGTTCCTAACTCATCATCCTAATATCTCACACACATCTAAGGTGTATCAAACACATCCAAGTCAATTTTGATGTGAGATATGGGTTTAGGTTAGCTTAATCTAAGTTCTCATGCATTTTTCTAAATAACAATTTGATCTCCATATCAAATTGTGTTTTAGTCCTTAAATCAATTTCATTGATCATTAATGCACAAGATGATGACATGGCATATAATTGTATCATAAATGGAAACATGTGCCAATATCATGATGTCATGGCATAAAGTATGAAACTTAAATAAATCATGACATTTAACTAACCTAAGCATTATCATGACATTTCAAATGATCATAAATTAAATATGATGTCATGACATGGCATATGGCAAACAATATATGGCAAATAACATGTCAAGGTATAGAAAATATCTAATTCTAGCCTTAGTTGCCATTTTTGATAATTTTTATCATTTTGCCATAAATTCTATATTCCTAAGTGTAATAGACCTAAAATCACATACCAAGGATGTTTAGATCACTATGTGCCAATTAAATTGACCTAAGAGAACTCCTCAAATGTGATTGACACATCCTAATCACCTTAGGAATAATTTTCAATTTCATTTTCAAGGCTTGATTGCATCTTGAAAATTCCTAAAGTGCCACCTTTTTCCATGATTAGGTTAACTACCTATTCAAGTAAGGTTGGCACACCCTAAACCATCTAGTGTGATGGAATCACGCTCCTAGGAACCCAATACCTATTGGAGCTCATTGGGTTCACTAAGTATTCACTAGGGATGACTTCCCTAGCAACCCTTCTAATGACCCTCCTAGGCTTTGAAGCCTTGGCGATTTGGGACTCATCAAGATCAACTCTAGGGGTGACTCCCCTTGTGACCTTGGTGATGGTCTTCCTAGCCCTAGATATTGTTCCATAATCGAATGGAACATTGTGATAAGTGGGCTTGACCACTTGGGACTTAGGTTTGTGACCCAAACCTTTCATGTCCTTGGACTTGAGTTTTTGACCCTTAGACCCTAGAGTTGACTTCTCTAAATTTTTAAGGGTCTTTTCTAAAGTGTCAAGTCTTGACCTCAAGACTTGATTCTCCTTTTCTAATACCTCAAGTTTTAATTTGTCATTGTTCTTTGAGGTACTCCTAGGCATATGTCTAGTAGTTTTGGGATTCCTATCTAGGTTTCCCTTAACCTTAGATGAGTTAATCCTAGGGTTGACATTTCTAGAGTTGTCCTTATTCAAGCTAACATGTTTAGCACCTAAGCATGTGTATCGATTTCTATAATTATCATGCTTATCATTCTTGACAATAGCAATAAGGCTACTAGCATGCATCCTACTAGAATTGCAAGAATGTGCCTTAGAGAATACCTTAGGGTTTGCCCTAGCTCCCCCTATACATGTGCTCGATCTCTTGTCCTTGTGAGGTTGCCTCCCCCTCGGACATTGGCTCCTATAATGTCCCCTTCGCTTGCATTGGAAGCACACCACGTGCTCCTTGCTCTTGCGTATCGGGACTCCGGCTTCCTTGAATTTTGGTGTCGGTGGAGTCTTCCTAATCCTCCTTGGACACTTACTCTTGTAATGTCCATACTCCCTACACTCAAAGCACATTATGTGTAATTTGCTAGAAACTAAATGGCTTGAGTTACCTAGAGTTGAGGATGGATGAACGCTCTCTCCTTCATCCCTTCCGGAGGTAGAAGCTTCTTCTTCTTGCTCCGAACTTGAAGAAGAACTCTCCTCCTCTTCTTCTTTAGATGTTGAGTAGCCCTCAACTTCTAAATCCATCCCTCCATGATGTGAACTCCTTGGCTCACTTGACTCCTCTTCATGGCTTGAAGTGGAGTTCCCCTCATGGAACTTAGCCAAGTTGTTCCACAACTCCTTGGCATTGTTGTATCCACCTATCTTACATAGAATGTCATTAGGTAATGAGAATTCAAATACTTTCATTACCTCATCGTTGATTGTGGAATGGTGGATTTGTTCCCTTGTCCACTTCTTCTTCTCGAGTGGTTTTCCTTCCTTATCCATTGGAGGCTTGAAACCTAATTGAACAAACTCCAATTTTCAAGGTTAGTCATAAGGAAATACCTCATTCTTACCTTCCAATACGCGAAGTCGTCGCGGTCATAGAAAGGTGGAATGGTGATATCTTCTCCGAGTTGATCCATCTCTAGCTTGTGCTCTCCCGGGTGTTGATCCGACGAAGAGCGACCTCGCTCTGATACCACTTGTTAGGATCGATGGTCGTGGCTAGAGAGGGGGGGTGTGAATAGCCGACCCCAAATCGTTCGTTTCTTTCTACAAATCAGGTTTGCGCAGCGGAAAATAAACCAATAGAAACGAAAATAAGGAAGAGCAAACCTCAACGCGGTGATGTAACGAGGTTCGGAGATGAAACTCCTACTCCTCGGCATGTCCGTAAGGTGGACGAAGCCTACCAATCCGTCGGTGGATGAGACCCCGGAAACCCGGCTAATAGTCACTCCTTCTGGGTGGAGAAACCTCGCCACAATGTCTTGCAACAGCAAGATAAACAGGAGTACAAGAATACAGCAAGAAACTAAGTACAATACAAAAGTAATAACCCTAGCTTGCCTTCTTGTCGACTGGATGAAGCAGCAACTTCACGAGACGCCTACAACAGCAGGAACCAGCCGATGAAGCTCACACGAAGCTTCAAGCAGAAGCGAGCTCAGCAAAGCTCAAATCACAGCAGTGAAGAAGAAGAAGCAGAAGCTTCGGACCAGAATAAGAGTAAGTAATAGTGTTCTGTAGTGCCTCTCGATCCTTTTATAACCTCTGATATCCTAAGCCAACCTACGAACCTGCAAGGCAAAAAGGCCAGAACACAGAAGCCCGAAATAGCCTAGCCGTTGAGTCACAACGGCTAGGATTGGACCGATCAGGCTCCACCCTGATCGGTCCAGGGTTCTGCTGATCAGTCATGGGGACCGATCAGGCTCTATGCTGATCGGTCCCCAGACCGATCAGAAAGCTTTCACAGAGAGTTGCCCAACTCTCTGTTTGTATCCTGATCGGTCCCGGGGACCTATCAGGCTTCCTGCTGATCTGTCCCCAGACCGATCAGTAAGCTCACAGAGGCACTGATCGCTTTCTGATCGGTCTCCAGACCGATCAGGAAACCACAGTATCACTGGATCGGTCACCAGACCGATCCAGGTCTTGGTTTTTGGCCAAACCAAGTCCAAACCAATATCCGGTCAACCTTGACCTATTGGTACATCATGCTTAGCATCCGGTCACTCCCTTGACCTGCTAAGACTCCCCACCACGTGTCCGGTCAATCCCTTTGACCCACTTGGACTTTTCTCTTCGTGTCAAGTATCCGGTCACTCCCTTGACCTACTTGACCTTCTCAACACCAGATGTCCGATCACCCTTGATCCATCTGGATTTTCCCTTGCCCGGCTTCACTCACCAGGACTTTCACCTAGCTTCACTCACTAGGGTTTTCACCTGGCTTCACTCACCAGGATTTCCAATCTGCCCGGCTTCACTTACCAGGACTTTCCAACTACCTGGCTTCACTCACCAGGACTTTCCCACTGCCTGGTTTCACTCACCAGGACTTTCACCTAGCTTCACTCACTAGGGTTTTCACAACTGTCTGGCTTCACTCACCAGGACTTTCCCACTGCCTGGCTTCACTCACCAGGACTTTCCCACTGCCTGGCTTCACTCACCAGGGCTTATCCGTCTGCCTGGCTTCACTCACCAGGACTTTCCACATCCGGTCCAGAGAACGAGCTACCGAGCCCTCTCTGACCATAGTTCAGAGAACGAGCTACCGATCCCTCTCCGACTTCCATCTGGTCCAGAGAACGAGCTCCCGAGCCCTCTCCGACTTCCCATGTGCCAAGCTTCCATACTTGGACTTCTCCGTGCCAAGTCTCCATACTTGGACTTTTCCCGTGCCAAGCTCCCTGCTTGGACTTTTCACCATGCCAAACTCCCTGCTTGGACTTTTCCCATGCCAAGCTCCCTGCTTGGACTTTTCCCGTACCAAGCTCCCTGCTTGGATTTTTCCGAGTCAGGTCAACTCACCTCGGGTCAACCAGGTCAACCTTGACCAAGGGTTGCACCCACAACCTCCCAAGTTTCTGTTCTCGTCAAACATCAAGATACAACTTGAGTCAGGTCAACTCGAGTCAGGTCAACCAGGTCAACCTTGACCTAAGGTTGCACTAACAATCTCCCATCAAAATACAACTCTTCTATTTTCGTCAAACATCAAAATACAACTCGAGTAAGGTCAACTCGAGTCGGGTCAACCAGGTCAACCTTGACCTAAGGTTGCACCAACAGTCTCTTCTTTTGGAATCATCACACGGCCGTGTGTGGCACACGGCCAAGCAATTTTTCCTCTCGGGAGCCCTTACATGATCGTGTCTTATTAACACGACCCATACATCCTCCTTCTCTGCAAGTCATACACGACCGTGTATAACACACGACCGAGCTCTATTTTGCCCTGTATTAGATGATCTTTCTCCTTCCCAACTTCTCCAACGCTTCCATGACCATGAAGTAGTCATGCCCAGCTCATGGAAGCAAAATTACAACCTGAAAACAAATGTAACACAAATTTAAAAGTACTACTAATGAAATGAAAACTAAAACTGAAAAATACTAAAGGAACCCTTGGGTTGCCTCCCAAAAAGTGCTTGTTTAAGGTCTTTAGCTCGACTGATCTCCTTGATCCTTTTATCTTTTTCTTGCCCTAGGAGGGCAGATGTATTTTTCATTTTTATTGGGAGGCCTTCTCTCAATATTGCATGCCGGATCATGTTCCTCATCCGATGGCCTCCCATGAGGATGGAAATTCCAATCCTCAAGCTGATAAGCATCCGCCCCGCTGCAAACACTTAATAGAAAAGAAGAGACATGGTTAGAAGAGTTAGACAAATCATACTCCAACCTTTCCTTACCGATTACCAATGAAAGTTTATGATTTTAACATCAATTATTGCTCCAGCTGTTGCGAGGAAAGGTCTTCCCAATATGATCGGAATCTTCGGGTCCTCTACCATGTACAGTACTACAAAATCTGTGGAAATTATAATCTCACCAACCTCTACCGGTACGTCTTTGATAATACCCATAGGATATCTGCAAGAGTGATCAGCTAATTATAGTGTCATGGTAGTAAGTTTCAAGTTTTTGAGACCTAATTTATTACAGATTGAGTATGGAATGAGGCTAACACTTTCCTCCAAATCACAAAAAGCTTTTTCTACGAATTCAGATCCTATATTGCAAGGTATGTAAAAGCTTCCTGGATCTTTAAGCTTTGGGGAAATATTCTTCTCAAATAAAGCACTGCATTCCTCAGTAAGTGCAATTGTCTCAATGTCTCCCTTTCTTCTCTTATTTGACATGATGTCCTTCAAAAATTTGACAAACTTTGGCATTTGTAGAATCACATCAATTAAAGGAACTTCAACACAAATTTCTTTAACTTTTTCTAAAAATCTGTCAAATTCTTCATCTTTTTTCAGCATCACTAATCTCTGAGGAAAATGGACTACTTGATTCTGTGGGTTTAGTGGATGAGTCTCTTCAACCTTATTGGTACTCCCCTCCTCTTCTTAAATTTGAAATGGTTCAGATGCAGGAGGAGAGAGCTCTTCTTCAATTTTCATCCCTTTTGGAGCAGTCACTTGAGGATTACCCAAGGTCCGCCCACTCCTAAGCTTGATTCGATTACAATGCTCTATTGGATTGACATCAGATTTTTCAGGAAATTGTCCGGGTGCTCTTAAAGATGATGAGGCTGGCTGGGCAATTTGGCTATCTTGAATCTTTTGATGCTTTTCAGAATTATCCATTCTCTGAGTTAGCTTCAAAAGATCTTGCTTCATTTCATTTTGATTGGAGATCATTTCCTCAAGCATCTTCTCTATTTTAGAAAACTGATAGTTTTGAGAAGATTGTTGTTATTGCTGAAAATTTTGTTGCTCCGCCTGGAAATTTTGTTTGCCTCCCATGGATGGTCCTTGTTCTTGATTATTTTTGTAGGAAAAATTTGAATGATTCTTCAACCCAGGGTTATATGTGTTGGAATATGGATTGTTCTGACTTTGATTAAAACCCATGACAGCGTCACATTTCTCTAATTGATTTATTTATGCAGATATAGCTCCCAAAGTACATGAGTCTTGAGAATGATCAGAACTTCCACATGTTTCACAAGCACATACTATGGCATTTACTATGTTAGAATTTATTCCCATATTTTTTAGCTTTTTAGTAAGAGCATCCAGCTTTGCAGTCATTAGAGTAACTACATCTACATCAAATTTTTCTGATGCTTTTGTTGAGTTTGAATAAGAATAGCCTTCACTTCTCTCTGTTGGCCATTGATGATGGTTCTGTGCTACACTTTCAATAATTTCTTCGGCCTCATCTAGACTCTTATGCATAAGTGCCCCTCCAGCAGCTGAATCTAAGGACACTTTAGTATGATAGTTTATGCTGTTATAAAATGTGTGCAACACTAACCATTTCTCTAACCCATGGTGTGGGCATTGTCTGAGCATATTATTGTATCTATCCCATGCTTTAAATAAAGATTCTGAATCAGATTATCTGAAGCTTGTAATAAGATTTCTCATATGAGCTGTCTTGCTAGGAGGATAGAACTTATCTAAGAATTGTTGCTCACATTGTTCCCAAGTGGTAATGCTATTTGGAGGTAAGGAATTCAACCATTATTTAGCTCAATCTCTTAAAGAAAACCCAAACAGTAATAATCTAACTGCTTCTGAAGGAACACCGTTCATTTTCATGGTACCGCAAATTTCATAGAAGACTTCCAAATGCTGATTAGGATCTTCATGCGGTCCACCTCTAAACTGATTTTGCTGTACCATATTGATTATTGCAGGCTTCATCTCAAAGTTATTTGCTTCAATAGAGGGTCTAGTAATGCTTGAGCGAAACCCTCTAGCATAAGGTGTTGCATAATCCTTAAGTGGTCTATTCACCATATTTGATTGTTCTTGTTCTTCTTGATGTCTTTGCAAGATTCTCCTTCTATGGAATGTTCTATTAATCTCGGGATCAAGAGGAAGTACATCTCCTGCAAAGTTAGATCTTCGCATACAAGAAAAAGATTAAAGAATTTGATTCAAAGAAAAGAAAAGAATAGAAAGAATTTAGTATACAAAAAGAATTAAAGATCAATGAATGCAATGAATGAATGGAATGATAAAAAAAATAGATGCAATGAAAGAATGTAATGAAAGAATGCAAAACATAATTAGAAACTAGTTACAAGTTAGATGTAAGAAAAGAAAAGAAAAGTTTAGTCTAACTCAAATGATAATCTCTAATATTATAGACGCAGTCCTCGACAACGGCACCAAAAATTGTTACATCACCGCAAGTGTACGTTTACATCCTCAGTAATAAAAGAATATCGAATCTACAGGGATTGGTTATAAGTACTAAAGATGTCTCAAAAGTGAATTAGCTAAATAATCATGAAGAGATTATATGTCTTAAGAAACAACTAAAGATTAGAAGTCAAAGTTAAATGTAGAAACTTAGTTTTGTGAAAGTTCTAGGAGATTTGGTTTCTTAGTGATACTCATTAATGTAAAGCGATCTACAAATCCTATCCTCAATTGAAATGTGTTTGCAAGAAGTCACTGGTTATTTCCTGTAGAAAACATTAGTCAAGGACTCATATCTAAACTTTAAGCAATCAAATAGTTATGATTCCTATGAATCCCGTTTAATGGGGCAACCTTGTCATGATGCCCCACGGTCATACAACATAGAAATATCATCACTAATCAATCCACAATAAGATATAGAATTCAGCATATCAATCCATCCTACTTCTTTGTAGATCCCTGCTTCATCCCCTCAAAGTAATCCCCTATATGTCCGTTTAATGGGATAGCCCTGTCACGATGTCCCACGGTAATACAATCTAGAGAATTCTTCTAAAAGATTCCACAAGAAATATAAACAGCCAATCAAGAATGGTATTAGGGCATAAAACACAATAATCTATACAAGATTGATTGATACAAAACAAAACAACATCCTTGAATCAAGAAGATGACAAATCCATGAATCTTACATCAATTTACTTCACCAATACTCCCTCCATCCTAAAACAAAGGAATCTACTCCATAGAAAATAGGAAAAGAACTGAAGACGAGAGGATTGAAGACATTCCAATCCAAATCAAGAAAATAGAAAGGAACACTTATCTCAATAGGACGAGTGATCTCTGGAACCATTCCACTGCCCTCAGAGTCAAATCTTGGATGGAAAACGCCTCCTAATAGGTGGAAATCGAGCCCAAGAACTCAACTTCCCAAAGGAAGAGACCCTCCTTTTCAAAGAGGGGGAAACCCTTTATAGAGAAGAGGGAATTTAGGCGTCACATAACCCAGGACACGACCGTGTGAGATTCACATGGCCAGGGCGCTCCTCCTCTCGGTCAAGGTCACACGGTCATGTGACCCTCACATGGCCATGCCATGTTTTGCTTCTGCCTGCTTACACGGTCGTGCAAATCCACACGGCCTAGCCAATTTCTGTCTCTGGAAGTGTTGAATGGCCATGTGACACACACGATCATGCCATTTTTTAGCTCTGGAAAGACTGCACGGTCGTGTGGCACACACGATCGTGTACTGGCTGGCTTGAAAAGGTGGCACAACCGTGTAAGCTTCACACGGCCAAGGCACTCTCCCATGTTATTGATGCTACACGACCCTATCATCACCACACGGCCAAGGCCATTCCCCTTTGCAAGGTCGTGTGACACACATTGTCAAAGTCATTTTCCTCTGTTTGATCGTAGAATTGGCTATGAATATTAATTCTTCTTCAAATTCGACTCCTAAAAGTATAAAACAGACAAGAGCAGATCTCCGAACAAAGAAAAGTATTTATGCCAAAAGTAAAGTAAGGAGCATGAAAGTGCATAGCTAAAGCATGTATAAAATAGAAGAATGTGCGTCAAAATATGATAAACAAGTGTATAAAATCTACGCACATCACCTATAATAACCTCTACAATCATGAGGTGGCTAAGGATGTCATAAGTTGTTGGGTAATGGAAAGAGTACAACCTAGGCAATATGCAATAATTGTCCGAGAAATCTTCAATTCACCCATATGTATACCTATTTTGTCATTTATAGCTTACACTATTGTCGAAGTCGTTGAAGAAATATGTTGTTATATGTGGTCGGCTGGTGGGAGACACAATAATCATTGAAGAAAGTTCCAGAAGAATATTCTCTAACACATAGCTATTATTCTGACAGGTTGTTAGGATTCTCTGCATATGTTGTTGGTTGAATATATCTTGGTTGGCTCATAAGGTTAGCCATCTTTGTGTCTGTCCTTACATTAAGCTGCTAAGTTAAATTCTACATAATATTAGTGACCCATTTGAAAAATAATATGATATATTGGCTGTGCTAGAAGTCCATTCAAGGAGTCATATGATGAACTGTGCATGTTGGAACTCTGTTTGGGAGTCAATATGAAGCTAAGTGTCTTAAGCCCGATCGACCTTTTATCTGACCGACAATGCATAGAGAGATTTATGAACATCAGGGAATTGACCCTTATTTTGACTAACCACGCATATGGCTAGTCAGTTGTGAGGTGGGGCGGACATTCCGACCGATCTATATGGTCGGCCATCTCTAAACCTAGTTGGCTGTTGAATAATCGGGCATGATATCTTCTCAGTTCAATAGTGATGCACTAAATCCCTTATGTTTGACCGGATCAAGGGTCGGTCAGCTTTCTCCTGAATGAACCATAATCTAGTTAGGCCCTATATATAAATAAATAATTCAAAATGAATTAAAGAATATAAAAAATGAAAAGTCAAAGTCAATGTATCTAACTAATTAATTTCGATGTTTCATATAGTAATAGTGTTAGTTAGTGAAAGTTACTTTGGAGTCAAGAAAGGTAAAGTTAAATATATTTAGTCTATTTGCTCAATTCCAATCAAATGCAACTAAGAAATGTTTTGCTCATTGTTAAGCCTAGCGGCAAAAAATTTGACAATAAAGAAAAACGTGAATTTATATCTTATGAGTAACACATTTCTATTGGTTTTTGATAAATGCATTTTATAGTCCCTATCTATTTTTTGCATCAATTTTTATTATTAATTTAGTTTTACCAAAATAGATTGTATGGATAAGATTAAGATTCTAAAACCATTTCTAGTGGCTGACTATTGAACTCTTCTTTTAAAATTATCATTAAAAAATATTATACTTGTTAAAATTATCCTTATTAACATCTTCTTCCTTATATATATATATATATATATATATATATATATATATATATATATATATATATATATATATATATATATATATATATATATAATTTTTTTCATGCTCATTTTAGCTTTAACATTAATCACAAACTTATATAATTGATCATCCATACAATTCAATTTTGATAGAAACTAGATTGACTTATGGGCCTAATTAAGCTTATCGTCCATTGAAAATGCAAAATGAATGAGACACAAATAGATGAAGGGAGTTTAACATCTCTTTACAAGTGCCAAGATGAAACACATTCATATTGAAATGTAATTTTATTTATTTATAGTACCTTAAAGAACAAAGAGTGATTATTTCATGATAAAAGTAGAAAAGATAAAAAAAAAATAACCTAAGGCTATAAACAATTTATAAAAGAACAAAATTATTAACTCCTTTGGAGAATCTTCTTGAACCAACGAGCCGATTCCTTCGGATAGCGCTTTTTATTCTTAAAGTCAACATAGACAATACCAAACCTTGATGTGTATCCTAGTCTCCATTCAAAGTTATCAAGAAGAGACCATGCAAAGTACCCAATCACTGAAGCACCATCATCTATAGCTCTCTTTAGTTCAGTAATGTAGTTATAATAAAAATGTCTCCTTTGAGTATCTTGTAAGCCTTTTGGAAGTGTGACATTGCCCGGTTGATCCATGCCTATAATTTTAATCAATTAATTACGTGGTTAGAGAATAAATCTAAATTCTTAAATAAAAGATGCATTAAACAAGTGATAAATATTTACCATTTTCAGATAGAAAAATAATTGGATTGCCATAGTTTTTCTTAACATATGTCACTGCCTTATACAATCCCCACGGAACTATGTAGAGCCAATCGGAATGAGCCTAATGATATATAAACAATTGTATTCGATTACTTATAGGCTTACATTTAGTTTTAAAAAACAAAAATCTATAATATAATCGAAAAAGTTATAAGAAGGTTATTTCTTACCCTTGGTCCAATTGGTACCCCATTTCGATCATCTGAATTTATTAATAGAACAATATTATTAGCATATCATTTTATTAAATTTAACATTATCAAAAATAAATATTGTATATATCTTACATTTAAATTCAACGAGCCAATCATCTTGATAACTAATAGGTTTAGGATTCGTTGTACTATTATCCTTAACATAATAAGTTGTGTATTGATTAATTCCCAAATAGTCGTATGAACCTCTAACTAGCTCCACTTCATCATTAGTAAATTTTGGCAATCTTTCTTTAACAATGTCTTGAATGGATTGAGGATAGTATCCATATGTCAGAGGGTGAATGAACCTAAGAAAAGTAAACAAAATTAGGTTACATTGAAAAGGTTAATCATAGTTAGATATTGAAACCAAGAATGTACTTACTTACCATCCCACATGAAAATCTTTAGCTCTCTGAGCAGCAGCTTTATCTTTGTCAGAGTAAGTGTGAGGTTCGTACCAAACAAAATCTAGAAGAATTCCAATTTTTCCTTGTTGCTCTTTCTGAATAAAAAAAGAAAATGGTATTAGTATTATGTATATTTACAGACTTACAATTTTAAAATGAGTTTGTTATATTTGATAGCAAGATATTTTAAGAATTAGCTAAGAATAAATTTACTATTAATACATAAACTTTGTTAAAGACATATTACTTGGTACTTCTCACGATATCTATTAACTGCTGCAGCATGAGATAAGATGAGATTATGAGCCACAATGTAAGGCTCCGTAGATGAGTTTCCTCCAAATTGACTACCAGTAGCTCTTCCAGGGGCTTGAGCACCAGTATCAAAACCTAAAGCTGCCACCACTCTTGGCTCATTGAATGTGAACCAATTTTTCACTCTATCACCATATCTCTTAAAGCAAAAGTCAGCATAATCCGCAAATGCATCCCTAAACAAATTGATTATAAATTAAATCAAATATTTATAACATCTTTTAATAAGTTAGATTAGAAATTCTTAAATTTTCCGTAAGCATAATTAATTTCAACAATATAAGTAATTATTATATTTTACTACTTACACTATCTTCGGACTCAACCAACCCAAATATTCATTTTGGAGTGCTAATGGAAGATCGTAGTGATAGAGATTGACATATGGAATAATACCTAATGTGAAGATAGAAAGGTTAAAATATATGAAAACATGCCAAACTTATTTGTTTAACAGTCAGATAGAAATAAATTACCTTTGAGTATTAAATTGTCAATTAGCCTATCATAATAGTCAACACCTTCCCAATTAATGGCTCCAGTTCCATCTACAAGACAAAAGAAATAACAAATTATTAGTATTTAGAAATGGTAAGATGGTGTATATAATATTATGAAAAAGATTCATAGCTTCAATTACTTGGGAAAATTCTACTCCAAGAGATCGAGAATCTATAAGCATCAAAATTGTGCTCCTTCATAATGTCAATATCTTCCTACAAGACGAAACTCAAATTTTAATATATTTAAGAAAAAGATTAAATCCAATTTAATTTCATTTTAATTGTCTCCAAATATCAACAATGAGAATATCAAAAATTTGTTTGTTTGAACTTAATTATCAACATAAAGTTACATTAGATAAGATCTTTTTAAATTATTAAAAATAGAATCTTGAACCAATGGAGTAATGATTTGAAAATAAAATTTAATATTTGATTCTTCATAAAAATTATAGTTTTTTTGCTTTTTGTTATTAAATTTAAAATTATTAAATAGTCAATGATAACAAAAGAAAATATACATTTGACCTTATAATGATGATACTCATCATCTGTTACATCACCCGTTGCGTTATTTGGAATGAGACCTACACCACAATAAATAAAGCAAATTCAAATTTACTCCATTATATAACTTTAATTCGAGAAAGACATATGTAAAACTATAAAATTTAAATGTTTAGTACGTTACCTGGAATTTTTACAAATGCATCCCAAATGCTAGGTCCTCGACCACCCTTGAGTGCCTCTCCCTCAACTTGATAAGCAGATGCAGCGGTGCCAAATACAAAGTCATGAGGGAAGGCATCACGACTTAGCTTGTGCACTTTTGAAACTAGTTTCGCATTGTTTGTTTTATAACCATATATACATTCGGCTACGAGAAGTAAAATAAATAAAAAGAAAAATGTGGAGGAGGACCCTTTAAGGTTCATTGTGGAAGAGATGGAGATGCACTATGATTAGTGAAGAAAATAAAAAGCAAGTGATACCTATATATAGGGGTACAATTACTAGATAAACATGGTAAGAGTTAAATGGATGAGTATAAAAGAAAGTTTGGACCAATTCTTAAGGATAAAAATTTCAAGCTAATGATAAAAATTCAAGAATTCAATGAATTGATTTTCAATTTAAAATATCTCTTTAATTTTCTTGAGACTAACTTTTATATCATTTATTTGGAATTTTAAAATCAAAAAATATTACTCTCTATTTTCTAGCATATATCACATTTAAAAAAAAAAGAAAAATACTATTTTCTAGCATTATTGAAACCCTTATTGCACCGAGTCCTCTTACAATCGCATTGTGTCTCAGGATAGAAAATAATAATAATAATAATAATAATAATAATAATAATAATAATAATAATAATTTGATCTAAATAATAGGTTATTTTACCTAATATATTAAATATATATATATATATATAGTAAAATTATTTTAAAAAATGTTTTTAATTATCTATATCATCAAAAGGCATCGTTTTTTAAAAATTATTAAAATAATATTCTAAACATAATTTGATATAAAAAATATCTCAACATACTCGATTTTAGAATAGCTACCTTTAAAATAATATATCTTTATCTTAAAGCAGTTTTGTTCAAGATGATGCAATTTTAATTAAAAGTATTCTAAAATGGTATAATTCAAGCAAAAATTATTCTAAAGTGATGTAATTTTGTTCGAATTTGCTTTAAATGGAAACGCAGATATATTTTAAGTATCAGGATGAGCATTAGTTCAGATCCTCTGTCCCCATTTCTCTCTGTCCCTGTATTCGAACGGATTAGATTAAATTTTAAAGATGATTTACATATCACGAGGATACTGTACATATTTTAAAGATGTAAATCATCCTTCAGATTTAATCTGATCCGTCCGATCGACAGTGGGACACGGGGACAGAGAGAAATGGGGAGAGGATCTGAACTAGGATGAGCATGGGTACTATTTTGATAATTTTTGTTTTAAAAAATAATATTATAAATAATTAATTAAGGATATTCTTTTATTTCTATGAATATATATTATATCAAAAACCTTCAAAATCATAAAAAATTTCATCGTGTCAATTCATGGAACTACATTGTTTATACAAGCTCAAACTAAATAATATGAAAGTAACTACTCTAATCGAGGTTGTTGCACCAATATTTTGTTGACGTTGTTATGTTTATTGAAGATGAGAATATTATGTTCATGGAAGCAGAGATTAGGAGGGCAAATGACCAAAAAAACACACTTAAAGTTGTGGTGTTCTAAAAAAACACTTCTAACTTTCAGATTTCTTAAAAGATGTATTTTTTTTTATTTTAACTCTCTCATCAATCACTTTGGTACCATATTCAAAGAATAGACTTATGGTAATCGAACAAAAAGCATACTTATGGTTGTGAAATTATCAAAAGGTACATCTAACTTTTAAATTTCTCAAACAATACGCTTGTTTTCGATTTTACCCCTTTCACCAACCACTATGGTATTGTATCCAAACAACAAATGAAACATGCCATGAGAATAAATATGTAAACTTAGAAAGTCTATATATGGTCTAAAGCAAGTGTCAAGACAATGGAATATAAGATTTAATGAAGTCATTTTATTTTTATGTTTTCGAAATGTTCAATGAGGATCATTGTGTTTACATAAGAAAGAAAAAAAAGAAAAGTTTATCATTTTATCATTATATATTGATGATATACTAATAGTTAGAAGTAACATAAAATTTGTGATTGAAGTCAAATCATGACTTTCATCACAATTTGATATAATAGATATGAAAGAAGTTGTATAATAGAGGTCAATCAAAAAGACTTTTGGATTTATCTCAAGAGACTTGTATCACTAAGATTCTACAACACTTTAATATGTCAAATTGTAACATTGAACAAATTCTTATAATAAAAGGTAATGTTCTGAGAAAAAAATATATGTCCTAAGACTCTTGAGAAAATAGTCAAGATGTAGAAAAAAATCATATGTCAGTGTCACTGTTAGTTTGATATACATTATGTTGTGTACACATCCTAATATCAGCTATGTTATTGGCTTAATTAGCCGTTTCCAATCAAACTTAGGATGGAGACACTGAAAAGTGGTGAAGAGGATATTCATATATTTCAAAGGGATAACAAATTATTATTTATGTTTTCAAGGATCTAATATGAGTTTGAAAGGTTACATAGATGTAGATTGAGCAGTGGACCTTGATGATAGAAAATCCACATATGACTATATCTTCTTGCTAAATGATGGCATCATCAAATGGAATAGTAAGAAACAAGCTTGTGTAGTGATGCCAACAATGGAAGCTGAGTATGAGTCTTGTTTAATGGTAGTGAAAGAAGCATTCTGGTTAAGAAGGTTCCTAAATCACTCAATCGAGAAAGCCCTAGTTGCGACTAGGCAGGAAAGTCTTAGCAGATCGTGGAAGTCAGGCAAGAAGTCTAAGTGCGTGGAGGACCTGACACCTGGTAGTTGGAGCCGATAGGACTGGAGGACATAATATCAAGAGGAAGCCCAAGTGAATCAATCTTATGCTAAACCGAAGTCTAAGTATGTCTGAAGGACCCAATGTTTGGTAGGTAGATTGAGGTAAGAAACTAGAGAGGAGCACTAGGGAGGTCATGCCCGGGGAAAGGACAAACCTTAGGTCACTAATCCAACTGAAAGAATCAAGATGTTTCCAAGTTGAGATCAATACAAATTTTACTGTCTATTATTATTACTCATTCATCATATCTCTGTGCTAACTTTGTGTTGTAGGGATATCTTTTATATACTGTGCATCTGACTTTGTTTTGCAGATTCTGAAGGATTGGTTAACCGAACAAGAGATTCAATCGACCGAACCAAGCTAACATGACATAGAGTTTAGATCAAGCAAATCACATTTTGTATTCAAGGCGGATCGATCAAATGAACACAAGGATCGATCGACTGAACCTATTTCGGTAAACAACCTGGAAGATCGAGTCTCGACAAACTTGAAATTCAGGCTGATCGACTGATTAAACCCAAGGATTAGTCGATCAAACAATTTAAAGTATTAATGATGAAAAAGATCAAATCTCTACAAAGATGGAAATTGGGATGATCAGTCGACTAAACCCATGGATTGATTGACCAAACAATAAATACTAATAATGAGGCAATGATCAGATCTCGATGAAGAAGAGAAGCTGGTGGATCAGTCGATTGATAGGGAGATTGGTCGACCAAAAGGATTAGTCGACCAAACATATTTTCCGTCGACTGAACGAAGCTTATAAAAAGACTGAACATCTTTTCGTCTTTTTGTGATGTTTGGCTGTATTGGTTAAAATTTATTTACTACTTTAGATGCCTCTTATATTCCATCTATGGATTATATGAAAGGAGATAAATCATAGGTGGCTACTAGATCAAGCAGTGACTAGTGCATAGGAGAGGGCAGGAACATGACTACTAGCCAGAAATTGACCCCCTAAACCTCATGATAGTATCACTCCATGGACTAGCCAACTGCCCGTTCCAAAGGGACACATCTTCCAAAAAAAATAAAACCCATCGTGATAATAGTTCTGGCTTATTGTTGATAAAGTAAATCGATGGGGGAGAGAGAGGGTTAAAAAATAGAATATGCTTTTGTTTTTTAATATAAATATCTAACTTTTCCAACTGATTAATTTTATTGGTGACTGATTTGACCCTATAAAAAATTTTTACTAGTCATCAAGATAAATTTAGAAAGTACAGATGGTCCTGACGAAAGACCTAGCATCACAAATAGTTCAAACCATGGACATTATATCTTATACAAAATTTAAACTCTTATTGCACAGAGTCATCTTACCATCACCCTGTATCTTAATAATAATAATAATAATAATAATAATAACAATTTATTATTATTATAATTATCATCATCATCTCTCGCCTGTTTATCTCCTGCCCAGAGCAGACCTTGTCCACCCTTCCTTCTGCCAATCCAACGCTCGCACCTGCTCCATCATAGGATGCCACTTATCCACTGGGTGGCTCTCCAACTCCTGCCCTCCATGTGGCTCCTCATGGGAGAACCTTTCCGATTTCTACTTCTGTCACGCCGAGGAGGCCTTACCAATTTTTGGCCAAGTTCGATTTACCGTCCGCCTAGGCCATAGCTTCTTCACCGATTGCCCCTCCACCTACTAGCCAGGTACTAATGAGGGATCATTTAAAAGATGCCTAGGAGGATGCAGGAAACCAACTCAACAAGCTTAATCCGATAAGAGTTGGCTAACCAATACTCGTATGAATTGACCAAGGTAATATAATTTTATTTCTTGTTTCTCATACCGGATGTTACTAACACTATTTGTCCTCTAGAATTGGGTGATCGGGATGAGCCTTGCACAACAATTGTCCATCCTAGCTTAGGAAAATGAATCCCTAAGGCAGCGCATTTTTTAGGCTGGCAACATACCCTCCTGCGATTGGTTGAGCGGGTTAGAGTCCTACCTCCACAAAGCTAAGAAGTTGGTGAAAGCTGAGCTTGAGAAAGTTTCCAAATTAAAGACCACCCTTGAAACTTTTGAAGCCCAACTCTGATCAGACACAACTCTCTAGGTGAAGGTGCAAGTGGATCTAGATGGGAAATCTACAGAGGTTGAATGCCCTTATACTCAGCTAAAGGAGTTGAAAATGACATATGACACTGAGCTATCCACCAAATAATCTACATTGGCAGCTCGAAACATTGAGCGAGATTCCCTATGCTCGGACCCATCAATAGCCTAGACCACATTGTCTACCAAGGAATATGAATTGACAGTCTTCTGAGCAGAGTTGGAGGCTTACTAGCTGGGGGAGGATGAGAGATTTGAAATAAAGAAAAAGGCCCTCCTTCAATCACGCGAATTCAACGCACTCATCGCCAACTCCATCAATAAAGCTCTTAATCTTGAGGCGGATGATGCTATGGAACAGCTAAGGGAGGGAGGCTATCTGGCTTCCAAACCCCCCATTCATTTTCTTAACTACAAGAAACTACTTTAGAATCGCCCGCCCGGACTATTTCCCAATTTGTTGTAATTTTGCCTAATATTCTTTTATCCTTTGTTAATGAACCTAAACATAATGTTTGTATTTTCCATATACATAGTGAAGTTTCTATTGCATTTATCTTATGTCTTGACTCAAATGTTTGGTTGTTTAATAACTGTTGCCTTTTCTTTGAGTGTATATAATTAAGGATAGCATACACCCATCCAGGTCAAAGTCTAGAGGTAATAAATTAAGGACCATGCACATCTATCTGAGACAAAGCCTAGATAGGATATAATGAGGTGAGCTCTACTTGGGAAGGTGCAACATATTTTTAGAGATCATTCGGGGTCAAGTTCACACGAACTCTAAAGTCAGACGGCCTATTACAGATAATGCTTATTCAGTTAAGGGTGATAATATTTGAGATCAGTTGGGATTAAATTTGTCTAATATTAACTTCGTTCGGCGTTAAAACTAGTCTAGGATGAACCCGGTCGGCCTTTCGATCATTGTCCCAATTACTGTCCACTTGGGCAAGTCTTTACTGTCAGTACCTCGAGGTAGTTTTGATATGATCAATCGAATTAGAGTTACATCCTGTTGTGTTTTGATGTCTTGTGTCTGAGTATGTAAGAACTTAGGAGCATAGGAAGTCAAGCGAAAGACGTAGTTATGAGAAGGATGGCACGGGAGAGAGTCGACGAGCTCGATGCGCCCGAGGGACGAGGTGCTGTTAAAAAGTACGCTGGTGGACGAGAAGGAGGCGCACGACATTTTTGAGAGACGAGAAATCGGAGCGGAAGACTGCTCGAGAAGGCCCTATTTCAGATGGCCAAAATCACCTAAACTAGCAGAACGGGAGCAAGAGCCCAGACCAAAAGTTAACTGAGAAGTTGACTTCGGTTCGAGAGCCTGCACCAAGTCTAGGTGCCCGGATGGTCCGGGCGCTCAGACTTGGTCCGGGCACTCAGACCTGGTCTGGGTGCCCAGACCTAGTCTGGGCGCCCCCGAGACGCCTCTCCCAGTGGGTGCTATAATCGCAACGGTCCGGGTGCCTGGAGCCCTTCCGGACTTCCAGAACTAAAAGTTTATCAAAACTCAACATGTCGCAATCCAATGCAAATTGGATAAAATTTTATCCATGTCCAGGTGCTTGGAACTCTTCCAGGCGCCTTGATCAAGGCTATAAATACAACCCTGATCCCAGTAGTTCACAATCACTTGTACACGAGTTTCTTTAAGTGTTCTGCTACTTTGTGTACTTCCAATGCTTGTAAGAGGCTTCTCCGCCTATAATGAAAGGAGAATTTGATTAGTGCTTCAAAGTCTTAGATTAACAACTTTCCCCGTTGTAACCAAATAAAATTGGTAGTCTCTTTCCTTTTATTAGTTTGTCAATTTTTTTTATACAAGTGTGTTATTATTTCAAAAGATTAAGAAAGGTTCAATTTTCTTTTTGAAGGTAAATTCACCTCCTCTTGCCAGCCACATGAGTCTTATCAAGTGGTATCACAGGCAAGCTCACTTCAGAAGGACTAGCCATCATCCGAAGCAAAAGATATGGTCGGATCCAGTATCTACCCGCCAAATTTGAGGGAGACTTCGCAACATGGAAGAAGCGCATGGAGGTATTCTTTAAGACTGACTTCAAAATTCTTTTATTTTTAAAATATGATTTTGTAGCACCTATAGATTAGCACGAAGCCGAGAAAGAAGAGTACACATGGACGAAAAAAGAGCAAGCCGACTTCGTGGCCAATGGAAGAGCAGAGTTCCATCTTCTTAGCGTTCTTCTGCCCCAGGAGGTTAGCCATATTGGAAGCTACTGCTCCACTAAAGATTTTAGGGAAAATTTTCTGGAGCTCCACAAAGGTAATTCAGAAGCCAAACTGGCAACGCGGGACATCCTCCAAAGACATTGTGAGAATTAGAAATGTTATCATTCTCATTTCTTTCATGACGGATGAAATTATTAAGTGTTGAACCAAGGTAAGAATAGAGTGCAGGAATGCTTGAGTTTATGAAACTTAATAATTTCAGGTAACTTCCTTTTACTATCTTTTGAACATGATCTAGGATAGTTAGAAGGAGGTACCATCTTAGTTGTTACTTTAGTTAGCTCACTTGCACGAGGCGTGCAAGAATAAGTGTGGGGGATTTGATAAGCTATGAATTGATACATTACTTTTGGGTCAATTTGTGGTGATCTTTATATATTTGCACACTTTAATTTCAAATTTTAATCATATTCCCCAAACAAGGTTTTTATGAGCTTTATGACGTTTTTCTTTCTAATACATGATTTATTCATCATTATGTGAATTTGTTCTTGTAGGGTACTAATGGATTCAATATTCAAGTGGGGGTGTGGTTCACTCAACCAAATAAAGTCCAAAACCCTAACTGACCTCAATTGAGCTTGGACTCAAATTAGACCCTAGCTGAACCTAACCCTAGGTATAAAAGCTGGAATTTGGCACAGTGAATAGTGAGCTTGTGCTACTGTTCATCGTGGCGTTTCCTCAACGCGCGACCACAGCTCCTCCCTGCATCCAGATCTGCGAGTAGCTTGTCCTCATCGGTGGTGAGGTTTTCAGCTTAGGCGATCAGTTTTCGATCACTGTTAGTCTTCAGCAAGTGAATTTGGCGGATGGAACACTGTAGCCGTGGATCGCGGCTTTCTCCTCAGTTCAGCGGCGTTCCTCCGGGTTGAGTTTCCATTCCGCTTCAGAACCATCGGCAGCGTTTTTCGGTGCTTCTGATCCATTTCCGACAGCACTCCATTCTTCGTGGCTTTTCATCCAGCTCGCGATTCCAGCGCTAGTGAATCCTGTGTGAGATAGTGAACAACTTCAAATTTGGAACTCGGTGAAGATTTGTGAGCTAATTCAGGTGAATCTAAGTTCATCTTGAAGCTCATGGGCATCATTCCGATTCTGTTGGAGCGTTCTCTACGGATTCTTTGTGCGACAGCAAAGAGAAGATGAACTGATTAAGAGCTGGATTGTAGGGATGTTTAGCTTTTTGTAGTTTAATTTTTAGAATAGATTTACTTGTTTTTGCAGTTTTGATTTTGAATTTATTAGTTCATAGAGCAGATCTATTGGCATTTCATTCTTCTGCACAATTTTGTTTGCTATACTTTTGATTTCTTTCTGTTTAGTGCTCTGTTCAGTTTCAAGGTTTCTGCAGCATTTTGTTTAGCAATCTATTTTCTGAGTTCGTGTTCAGCTATTTCAGTTTTGAGTTTTCATTAGTTGGTAAGTTAGTAGATTGATAGGATAGTCAAGTTTTAGAGTGATTAGTTGAATGTCGTGTTAAGTTTTGTCAAGTCTTTTTCATTAGGTAACCTAGTTTAGCCAAGTGGATTTAATTTCATACTAATTTCTGATAGTTTGAGTTTAATACTCAAGTTTGTTCAAGATTAATTCAGAGTTGGTAAGTTTTGATTATTGCAAATGGGTTTAGCTTTATTCAATGCAAGTGTCTTGTGTGGAGTTCAATTTGTGTTAAGTAGGATTTATCACTGCAGTAGGTAGTTGAAGTGTTGCAAATTATTTCTGGTTTATATTTCATTTCAATACTAAACCCCCATGTTATAACTTGAAAACCCAAAAAAGAGTGTTCTCAATCCAAGACAAGCATGTATCTAGCATAATCCTTGAAATTTGACTCGGGCCTTAAACTAAAACATTTCCTTGTGTAGTTATGGGTTTTCGATCATAACATTAATTTGGAAGCGTATTCGTGACATACATTTGGAAAACTTACCAGGGAGCTCCAAGAGAAAGCAGTGGAGTAATAAAAAGGGAGGATCCGTAAGTAAGCAGCTTAAGTATGCTACGTGTCCCACGTGTGGAAAGATGTATCCTGGAATCTGTCACAAGGGCACTAGTGCTTGTTATGTGTGTCGTCAAGAGGGTCATATGACCAAGTATTGCCCAACCAAGATCAACCTACCTCTAGCACAACCTGTTCAGTGTGGAGGCAAGCAGGCATAGCTACACCAGGTGCAGGCCGCGTTGGAGGGTCCTCATAGTAGCCAAGGCAGACTGGAGGCCCCACCAAGTTCTAAAAATGCTTGAGTTTTCTCCCTTACCAGAGAGGAGGTAGCAAACGCCTCCACTATTGTCACAGGCCGGTCAGATACACATTTTTAGTCAATATGCAACTGTGCTATTTGATACTGGGGCAACCCATTCGTTTGTCTCCATAGCATTTGCTGAAAGAATAGGTATACCCCCGGAGGTCCTACGTGAATAATTCGTGATGACACTACCCTCGGGAGAGATAATGACATCTACGCATTGGCTACATGCTGTGCTAGTCAAAATTTCAGACAGAGAACTGTATAGTGATCTGATAATGCTGAACATGTCTGATTATGATGTTATTTTTGGGATGGACTTTCTGAGCAAGTATGGTGCTTCCATCGAGTGCCGTAAGTGAAGAGTCCTATTCTAACTCGAGGCAAAACCTAAGTTTGAGTTCATCGAAGAATCAAAGAAAAGAACCTAGAGATTTTTATCAGCTATAAAAGCTTATAAAATGTTAGCCGATGGATGTGCTGGGTTTCTAGCTCATGTGGTTAATACCCAACAAGAAAGAGACCAAAAGTTAGACGAAGTTAGAGTCGTATGTGACTACCCAGAAGTGTTTCCGGATGAGTTGTCTGGCTTAGCCTCGGATAGGGAAATTGAATTTGAGATTGAACTCATCCCTGGTACCCATCCAATCTAAAAGGCACCCTACCGCATGACTCCAGTAGAATTGAAAGAACTTCAGGGATAGCTACAGGAGCTACTCAACAAGGGTTTTATTTGCCCTAGTCACTCACCATGGGGAGCTCCGGTGTTGTTCATAAAGAAGAAGGGCGGGTCCATGTGAATATGTGTGGACTACCGAGCACCAAACAAAGTAACAATCAAGAATAGGTATCCCCTGCCGAGAATTGATGATCTATTTGATCAATTAAAGGGAGCCATAGTCTTTTCCAAGATAGACTTGCGGTCCGGATATCATCAAGTGAAAGTGAAAGCGGATGATGTACCGAAGACGACATTTCGAACGAGGTATGGGCATTACGAGTCTGTAGTCATGCCTTTTGGGGTGATGAATGCTCCTGCTACATTTATGGATCTGATGAACAGAATATTCAAAGCATATTTGGATAAGTTTGTAATCGTCTTCATAGACGATATCCTTATATACTCAGAACTCAGGAAGAACATGTTGAATATCTGAGGACAATATTACAGATTCTTCAACAGAGCCAGTTGTACACAAAGTTCTTCAAGTGCGAGTTCTGGCTCGATCAAGTGTCCTTCCTAGGTCACATTATTTCCAAGGATGGGGTTATGGTGAACCCGACGAAAATAGTAGCTGTGAGTAACTAGAATAGATCTAAGAATGCTAGTGAAATCAGGAGTTTCCTTGGGTTAGCAGGCTACTATGGGAAATTTGTAGAGAACTTCTCAAGTATCGCCTCTCCATTGACAGTACTTACCAGAAAGAACAGAAAATTTGAGTGGATAGAGGATTGTGAGAAGAGTTTCACTAAACTGAAAAGGAGACTGACCAGTGCTCCAATCCTGACTCTTCCAGAGAATAGCGAAAGCTTCGATATTTACAGTGATGCTTCTAAATTAGGACTCAGGGTTATACTGATGCAGAATGGCAAAGTCATTGCCTATGCCTTGAGACAACTCAAGGATTATGAGAAGAACTATCCTACTCATGACCTTGAGTTAGCAGTGGTAGTCTTTGCTCTCAAAATTTGGAGGCATTACTTATACGGAGCTCAGTGCAAGATTTACACAGATCACCAGAGTCTTAGGTATTTCTTCACTCAGAAAGACTTGAACATGAGACAACGGAGATGGCTTGAACTGGTCAAAGACTATGATTGTGAAATCCTCTACCATCCAGGGAAGGCAAACAAAGTGGCAGATGCACTAAGTAGGAAATCTTGCGCAGCTTTATTGTCCTTATCTACTATGTCCCATCCCCTACAGAAAGAAATAGTAAATTTTGGGCTTGAAATTGTTACTGGGCAGCTCTCTACCTTGACATTAGTGTCAACCCTGCTTGAAGATATACAGAAAGGGCAAGATGAAGATCCTAATATTCAGAAGATCAAGCAGGGAATACAAGAAGGAGAAAATGGAGAGTTCTGAGTATCATACCGTGGGATACTATATTATGGTGATCGCCTCTGTGTCCCTAATCAAGCAAAACTACGACAGAAAATTTTAGATGAAACCCATGGAACACCATACGCTATGCATCCTGGTTCCACCAAGATGTACCAAGATGTAAAGGAATGATTCTGGTGGTCTGAAATGAAAAGAGAAATAACAAGATATGTCAGAACCTATCTGACATGTCAACGGGTTAAAGCAGAACATCAAAGACCGGGCGAAGTTCTGCAGCCTATTCAGATTCCAGAGTGGAAGTGGGAGGATATATCTATGGACTTCATAGTAGGATTACCCAGAACCATGAATGGTTACGATGCTATCTGGGTAATAGTGGACAGATTGACCAAGTCTTCTCATTTTCTAGCTATTAGAATATCTTACTTTATCAAACAGCTAGCGCAAATGTATGTTAAAGAGGTTATCAGATTGCATGGAGTTCCCAAAACCATAATTTCAGATAGAGATGGTCGCTTTACTTCACACTTCTGGGAGTGTGTTCAAAGAGCCCTTGGTACTAAGCTGTGATTTAGCACAACATTTCATCCTTAAATTGACGGGCAAGCAGAACGAGTAAATCAAGTTCTGGAGGATATGCTATGGGCTTATGCCTTAGACTTCAAAGGGAGCTGGTGCTGATACCTATGCTTAGAAGAATTCGCATACAACAATAACTACCAAGCTACTATCGGAATGACACCCTACGAGGCTCTATATGGAAGGAGATGTAGGTCTCCTATCTGTTGGTATGAAGGGGGTGAAAAGAAAGAAATGAGACTCCAGACAGATCTTATCGAGGACACCACCAAAGCCATTCAGGACATTCTCTAGAGAATAGAAACTGCTCAGAGCCGGCAGAAGAGCTATGCGGATGTGCGTCGTAGATCGCTGGAATTTGAGGTTGTGGATTCAGTGTTCCTCAAAGTAGCTCGTATGAAAGGAGTGATGCAGTTTGGAAAGAAAGGAAAGTTGCGTCCATGTTATGTGGGGCCATACCTGATCACTGGAAGGGTTGGCAAGATAGCTTATGAGCTGGAACTACCTTAAGAGATGTCAGCCATCCATAATGTATTCCATGTCTCAATGTTGAAGAAGCATGCTCCCGATGTAAACCAAGTGATTGAGTCACATATGATACAAGTTCAAGAGAATCTCAGTTATGAAAGTCGACCTATTCAGATAATAGATCAAGAAGTTAAGAAGCTAAGGAACAAAGAGATACCATTAGTAAAAATATTGTGGCAAAGTCAACAAAATGAAGAGACAACATGAGAACGTGAGGATGATATGAGACAGAAGTATCCATAATTGTTCTAAGTTCGAGGATAAACTTTTTATAAGGTATGGGGAATTGTAACTCCTGCAAATTTCCTCCCTTCCAAAAGAGCAAAAAGAAATAGAAGAAAAGAAAAGAAAAGAAAAGAAATATAAATATAAATATAAATAACCCGAGTTGGGATTTGAACCCTACACCCTTGATTTAAGAGTGATTTAAGTAGCCATTAGGTGGTGGTAATGCATCACATTGGAAATATGAAACTATTCATTATATGTAGATTATGTATGAAGAGATGCTTCAACTTCCACTTAGTATAAAAGGGAAAGGAAGAGATCAAAAACCTAATTTGTCATTTCCTCTTCTCCTCCCTAGCCGAAATTCCTCTTCTCTCTTGTTAGTTTTCGGCCAAGAACCCTAGGGTTCCAAGTTTCTAAGTTCTTCAAGAGGAGAATCTAGGAGGAGAGTTTTCACAAGGATTAGTACGCACGTGTAGGGTGACTCAGAGATTAAGGCGTACAACAGAGGATTGACTTCCCTACACCCTATAATAGTAAGATCTAGCGAAAGGATGTAAGTACTACTCACCTGCAGTATAATTTGTTTCGATGATACATGTTATGATATGTTTTATGCATGTTAAAGAAGATACATGTTGTGTTATGTTTTATGCATGTTAAAGAAGATACATGTTATGATATGTAAGTTGCCTTCTGAAATTTTGGGATTAAGAGCATGTTTAGAGTATCTTGAATTGCCTCCCATATAGTTTTGGGGCTAAGAAGCATATTCAAAGTGCCCTAAAGTGCTTCCCTATAAGTGTGGGGGATTAAGTGCACATAAGGTGTTTTTTTAAATGACAAGCAAGTGCAAGTATAAGAAACCAATATGTAAAAGAAAGTATTTTACTTTAAAGTGGCATGTACTGGACATAAGGTCCATGGGTGGGCTCCTAGATCGCCCCTAGGCGCCTAGATCGCCTAGTAGTACCTTAATAGGTCCGGGATTAGCTACCTCGGATCTTATTAAGGATGCGTGCAAAGTGGTACAATGTCGGGCCTAAGCAAGTTTATTATTATTTTCACTAGTTATGTAATATAAAGTTTTCAAACTTTGTTGTTTATCTTAGTAGAAGCCTTCTAAAATTTGAGAACTTGAGTTATGAAGTGTAGCATGGATGAACTCTATAGTATGGCAAGATTTATGTTTCCATTGCATGTTTACATTGTTAGCATGATTTTAAGTTGATGTTTTGTATGATAAACCTATTTAAAAATGCATGTCATGTATAGATTTCCGAATTATGTGTTTTAGCGTGAATTACTGTCAAGTTCGAGTTTTGTGTTTTCCCCAAGCGGTTTTGAAAGCATGTTCCTTCTTTTTATGCTTGTTTTGTGAGTAGATGGTGCTTACTAAGCATTCGCTTATAGATTTGCATTTCCTTATACTAGGTAAATGATAGCTTGAGTAGGTGGAGGCAGCAGTAGCGATGTTTTGTGTGTGTGTGACGGAATAGTGGAAGGAGATCTGGGAACTTGTTATTGTTTGGAATATGTTAGAACTTGATGCTAAAGTATTTTATTCTCTCCGCTCTACATGAAATACTATCACTAGTTGCTTAGGATGAATTTATCAGTTTGGCAGTAATTAGAGTGACAAAGATAAGTACAAAGGGGAGAACAACCCATTTTGTAGAGCAGGTTGTGACCCCCACACGGTCTGTGACACGACCGTGTGGATTCACACGGCCTCAGACCCCTCTCTCTCGGCCAAGGTGACACTGTCGTGTGGATTCACACGGCCGTGCATCTCTCCCTCTTGGCCAAGGTGACACGGTCGTGTGGATTCATACGACCGTGCACCTCTTCCTCTTGGCCAAGGTGACACGACCATGTGGATTCACACGACCATGCACCTCTTCCTCTTGGCCAAGGTGGCACGACCATGTGGATTCACACGGCCATGCACCTCTTCCTCTTGGCCAAGGTGGCACGACCATGTGACTCTCACACGACCGTGCACTACCAAGGTGACACGACCATTCATCGCCACACGACCAAGTCTTGCTCCTTCTCGAGCAAGGCTACACGGCCGGTCAGGGCCACACGACCCAGACCCACTAGAAGCTCTAGACTCCCTTCCAGCTCTACTTGGCTCCAAGTCACGTCCTATCAGTCAGAACAAGTTTAGAGTAGATATCTGGACTAAGTAGTATATAATAAGTAAGAATGTCAAAATTTAGATATGAAAGAGTAACGTCTACCCTTATAAGGTGAGGGTTAGAAGGGCGGGTGTTACACTTCAATTTTAGTGTGACTTTGTTATATGCTCTGTAACCTCTACTATTTAATGAGTAGCCAATAAAGATTCCATTGTCTACTTTTGAGGTAAATTTTCCTAAGTGTTCTCTTGTATTTAGTATTTAGGCTGGACATCCAAATACTTTAAAGTATTTAATATTAGGTTGTTTATTAAAATAGAGTTCAAATGAAGTTTTATTATAAGTTTTATATATTGTGATTCTATTTTGTACATAGCATGTTGTGCTAACAGCTTATGCCCAAAAATATTTTGATAATTTATATTCATTTAACATTGTCATAGAGGCTTCAAGTAGAGTTATATTCTTTCTTTCTACTTTTCCATTTTGTTGGGGTGTCCTAGGACAAGAATGTGATGATATCCATTTTCAAGGCAGAATTGATTAAAGTTATGATTTTTAAATTTACTTTTGTTATCACTTCTGATTCTTTTAATTTTTTTATCTTTTTTATTTTTAATTTGTTTGCAAAAATTACTAAATACCTCAAATGTTTCATCCTTACTTTTTAAGAATTTTATCCAGGTGAATTTAGAGTAATCATCTATTATTACTAGGCAGTAAAGGCTCCCATTTATTGATTTGATTCCATGGGAGTCAAATAGGTCCAAGTGTAATTGTTCTAATATAGAATTTTTTTGAAGTTGATTAGTTGATTTGTGAGTTGACTTTGTTTATTTTCCTTGTTGACAGACATTACAAATTGTTGAGTGTAAGTTGGGTAATTTTGGTAAGCCTCTAACTAATCCATTTATTTACTTAGATTTCTAAAGTTTGTGTGTGACATTCTTCTATGCCATAGACAGGATTCTTATTTTGTGTCAAGTGACACTTAAGTGAGGAATCAGGTTAATTGCATAGATATTATCCTTTCTAAACCCTTTTAGTTTTATAGTAGGATTATCTATGGGCTTAATTAAGCATTCTGAGGATAAGAACCTAACCTTATATCCAAAATCACACAATTGACTTAAGCTAAGGAGATTGTATTTGAGATTTTCAACAAGTAATACTTTCTTAATAATAAAATTAGTTCTGAGTTCAATATTACCTATTTCAATTACCTTGAGTTTGCGGTTGTATCCAAAGGCAACTGCTCAAAAGCTTTTATATGTTAATTGAGTGAATTTAGTGTGATTCTCAATCATGTGTTTGGAGCAACCACTATCTAATATCCATATTGTTTTCTACAATAGGTAGGAGTTTAAAACCAAATTAGACTAAGTTTTGATTTTGAACTTCTATTAGGGTGAATAAAATAAGTTTGAGTTTATCTTTTGAAAATAAATTTTTAATATAATTTTTAAATAATTTAGAAAATAATTTAAAATCATTTTGAAAATAAATTATACATTAATTAGTATATTTGAATAAATTTGATTTCAGAGTTTAATTATTGATATTTAATTACTCTTATTTAAATTTTTGTTAAATCCTTAGTCATCTCACCCGGTTTATGTTTTCAATCAGGGAATCCTATAATTTTGTGAGATAAGTTAAGTTCAATTTCAAGGTTTGGTTTAACTTTGTGTTTGATTCAGGTTTAGCTTTGGGTTCAACAAATATGTATTCTTTGGATAAACTTCTGGGCTATAATGAGTCAACTGGATATCATTAGAGTAACCATGCCTTTGAGGTTTTCCAAATAGTCATATTCACTGAACTTAGTATAAAACCTTGGTCTAACTAGTTGAGATCCGTAAGGGATAACTTTAGTTAGTTCCATTAAGCCAAATGCACTAGGTTGAAGTCATATCTTCCTAGATATGCACAAACAGAGTTTCCCTTAACCTACTATCATCCAAAACTGTACCAGTACTTTTGTCAAGTTAAACTGTTGTCCCTATTTTAGCTAGTCCTAATTGCCCTATCGGGTAAGTTATTATTTTGGAGGTGCCAACTAATTTAGAGCCTCCCCCTGAATTATTGAATCTTTTGGTTTTATGTCGATTAGTTTTATAGTTGTAGTCTACTTGGTTATAGTTTTTGTTTATATTATTTTTATTTAAGTTAGGTTTAAATAACTTAGGGGTTTTATTTTTTTTTGTATTCATTTTTTAAGGTTTAATTTTAGTGTTTAAGTGAGAGTCTTTTGATTTATATAATAAATTTTATCTTTAGGCATATAATATTGATTGAGTCCTACTTGTGTGGTTAGACACGCTTTGTAGCCCAAGCTTTACTTTGATTTTTATTTTGGTTAACTAAAGAGATAAAGGATTTGTTGGTTGAGCTGAGCTTATTTCTGAGTCCGGACTTGTTATACACAACTCTTTGTGATCCAAGTATCATGTCAAGGTACTTGGATCTAGTTGTGAATTTTTCAAGTAATTCCTTTAGTTTAACTATTTCATTTTTCAATATGAAATTATCCTCCTCAAGTTTTGCAACTTGAGTTGGGATTTTAGTTTGAACTTGTTCAGTTATTGAGTTCAATTTTAATTGTTCATTAAGTTCATCATTTTCTTTTGTTAGTTCATTTATTTGATTTTCATAAGTAGTTAGTTTCCTATTTAAGCATGCAATGATTTTAAAGAACTTTTTATTTAAACTATAATATACCTCATCGGAACCTTCGGAAATGAGTGCGGACTCATGGCTTGATTCGAGTTCGGACCCGTTTTCCGATTCACTTTCCAATTGTAGTCTGTACGCCATCAGTGCGAGGTAGTTGGAGTGCTTCGTTTCTTCGCTGTCTGAATCTTCCCCTGACGATTTATCCCACGTTGCTTTAAGAGCCTTCTTCTTTTTCAGATTCGGGCAGTCGAGCTTGTAGTGCCCCTTCTTGTTGCATCCAAAACAGTTCACATTCTTGTTATTAGAGTTGGAGGTGGAGTTGATCTTCTGCAAGTCCTTGTTGGTGAAGTACTTCTTTCTCCTGGTGAACATTTTTCTTACCAGGTTCACCAGGTGTTCTTCATCATCTGAGTTTGGGTCAAACTTGATTTCAGGTTCCGGTTTGGATTTGGACTTGTCTTTTGATGACCCTACAATAAGAGCAAGACCTTTTTAGGATTTGGCGTTAGTCTGTTCGTGTAGTTCTAGTTCACAGAATAATTCATCTAGTTTTAACTTTGATAAGTTCCTCAAAATCTTATAGGCATCCACGATGGATGCCCACAGTGCATTTCGAGGAAATGCATTTAAGGCATACCTTATCAGATTCTGATTCTCTAATTGGTGGCCGATTGTGTGGAGTCTGTTGAGGATGTCTTTTATCCTCGCGTGCAGCTGACTGTCAGTCTCACCTTCCTGCATTTTGACATTAAATAATTTATTTAAAAATAAGTCTCTCTTTGTTACCTTAGCATTGTTGGTTCCCTCGTGTAGTTCTATGATTTTGTCCCAAAGTTCCTTTGCGTTTTCGTGTGGGCCGACGTGGTTCAACTCTTCTTTTGTTAGCCTGCACTGAATTGTGTTGAGAGCTTTGAAATCAATCTGTGGCTTTTTCTTTATTTACGGATTCCAATGTTCTAGATCCATTGGAATTCTGGCGTTGTCGACGGGAGCTTTGTAGCCTCTAGTGATGTTGAACCACTAGTTAAAATCGGTCTTTAGGTACACCTCCATTAGCTTCTTCTAGTATGAGAAGTCGTCACCATTGAATAGGGGAGGATGAACGGTGCTATACCCTTCAAGTTGTGCCATTTCACATCTGTAAAAAAAAACTAAAATGAGGTACCACGACTTGGTCTTGGATTAGTTGTATTTGAGATATATTTAAAAATGTAGAAAAATTTGAGAGGTGTTGCACCAATCTTAAATTAAAACTGAACAAAAGAAATTATCTAAATAGGTAAAGTTTTACCAATTCAAATAGAATGTGAAACACAAAGAAATCTAAAAATGATTCCCTCGGCTTGATTGGTGGTTGCACTAATTCAGAGCAGAACCTGCTCTAATACCACTTGTTGAATCGATCGCACATGAGAGGAGGGTGAATCACGTGGTTTTCAATAACTCGTTTTCTCATTTTGAAATCAAAGTATACGAATGTAGTGGATAAACTAAAAAAAAAAAGAGAACACAAGAAGACACGAACAGTTTACTTGGTTCGAAGCATTTGGCGACTTCTACTCCAAGACCCAGGTCCCGTATACCTATCAACAGGTAATCCACTAAAGGCCTCTTCCGATACCTCCGGAAGAGGAAATCAAGCATAAAGTAAGTTGAACAAGTGCAATACATTGCACTTATCCTTTTGTAGTAATTAATTACAAAAGTAAATTACCGACACTAAGAGATTAAAGTAGGAGCACTTGTGTCGATGTTGGTCTACTGGCCGTGATCGGAAATCCTTGGAGCAGTCATCGAGTGCATGAGCTTTATAGTAGACTTGTAGCAGGAGCCAGGAGCAATCAGAACCTCAAAAGAATGAGTAGTAGCTCGAATATGCGTTGTTGTTGAATGCCTCCTCGAGACAACCTTATAAAAGGCATGGAAGGCACCTCCAATAAGGCAGATTTGAACAAGAACAGCCCGATGCTTATCCACGACATCGACCAAAATTTATCTTGCAGAAGGCGCCTTCTATGGCCATGGAAGGCGCCTTCTATGCATAGTACCAATGCACCTTCTATCAAGCTTGAAGGCGCCTTCGGATATTATTCATCCGAAGGAAAATGTGCTCATTTGTCTTACAAAATAACATTAGTCCAATAAACAAAATAATAACCTGCAAGACAAATGTTAGTACAGTGATAATGAGCAGTATTAATTAGTTCATGTCCTCTCAAGACCAGGAACTAGTAAAGGTCTCAGCTTAGGGATCCCAAATGGACCTAAACTGGACCGACGCCTACTATCCCTTCAACCAGGATGCATCCTCACTTGGCCACTCTCCTCCAGTAACTTACCTTAACATACTAGTTTGCTAGACATCCGGACAGCCCGTCGACCTATCTGAACTTCATGCCAGCTATCCGGTCGACCCATTGACCTAGCTGGACTTCATGCTAGATATTTGATCAGCCTGTCGACCTATCTGGACTTCGTACCAGCTATCCAGTCGGCTCATCAACCTAGCTTGATTTCATACCAGCAATCCGGTCAGCCTGTCGACCTAGCTAGATTTCATACTAGCTATTTGGTCGGCTCATCGACCTAGTAGGATTTCGTACCAGCTATCCTGTCGGCTTATTGACCTAGCTAGATTTCCTGCACATTAATAAAGTGGTTAGATCACGACATAACCTAACTTAACTTACTTGTCATTCATCAAGACCTGGGTTACACCGTTAGTGTAAACTGCACCAACAAGAATCCATTCATTATTTTAAGGATTTCTACAAGGTTTTCCTTCATCATTTTTCCAGTAGTCGGTGTTACCAGAAGACCCACTTGAGTCTTTTCTCACTCAAATAAGGGCCCAAAGAGGCACTCAGGGCCTAACTAAAAATTCAATCAAGTGGCTATGAATGCCCCTTCAGCCACCATCGAAATTCTGGTGAGCGCCTTCTCCTAAGGCCTCACTGATAATGATTTCTTCCACTCCTTGAACATAAGACCTCTAAGGAACTTCTACCATCTAGTTGACTATAGTTCATTAATGTCAAGGAGGTGCAGGCCGCCAGGAAGAAGGAAGTCACCGCACCAGCTGCTATTCCAGCGCCCAAGCGCTAAGCATTACCTACTTTGCCACATAGAGGACCCCGGGCAGGTCCTCAGCCTCATCATCAAGAACCACATCACCAGGCCATGAAGCATGTTGTAAAATACCGAAAAAATGATGAATAATGATAAGGGAATTTTCTGGAATTTCTGGAAAATTTTCCGAAATTTTTCAGAGTTCGTATGGACGAATTTACGGGGATAAAAACGGGGCTCCAGGGAAGCCTATTTTGGTTACCCATTTAAGCGAGGAAAAGTTTGATTTCTTTTCCTTTTTATTTTTTTTGTTGTTTTTATTTATTTTATTTCTGCCGTTTTCTTTACCTCCCCCGCGCCTCCTCTCCTTATTTCCCCTGCGACACTGATCTGCCCAAACTGCCGCCCGCGGCGGTTTGCTTCTCCTCCCGCGTGCATAAGCCGAGACCCCTTCTCTTCCTCCTCGCCGAGCGACGGCACTGATCGCCGACCACACCTCACCGTGCCCTAGATCGGCTTCTGTGCAACACTGCCGACATCACCGCTGCCGCACCTCTGCACAGCGTCGCCACCGTCGCCTATGCCGTGTTGCCGGCTACCTCCCCTGTGCTCTAGTTCTCCACCGCCACCGCACCTCTGCCCTAGGTGATGGCAAAAAGGGGGAAAGACCGTGCCCTAGATTTGTCCCTCACCGCCGCACGAAACAGCGCCACCAGCCGGTCTCCTCTTCGTCACTACCGCTCTCCCTTCCCGCTGCGCCGCTGCCGACCCCTGGTTTGGGCAACTCCAGCCGCGTGCCCTAGGTTTCTCTTCCTTTGTGTCGGCCAAAAGTTTCCAGACAGCTTGTACAGGCCAAACAAGCTTGATTCCGGCTAGAAGAAGAGTATCGATTTGGGGGGTAAGAAGTTGGTTTAGCAGATTATACATTAGTAATTTAGTCTAATGCTTAGCAGTGGATGTAATGATTTTATTAGGGTAATTTCTTTGGGAATCCACAGCTCCATCTAACTCCGGGCATCATTTTGGTAGCAACTTCTCCGGCTGTGATTCAACAGAGGAGGGCAAATTAGGTAAGTTTTAGAAGTGATTTCAATTGTACCTTGGAGTTGGTTTGTTAATTGATGAATGTGTTATGTTTGGTGGTAGAAAATAATTTCTAAATATGAGTGTGGATTGGAGGAAATGGTTGTGTTGATTTGAGGTGCTAGAGTTACTAAGAAACAGATTTAATAGAGGGATAAATAATATTTAATTGATGATTAATTGTGTTTGTTTATAGGATGAATTTATCCTTGCTGTAGTTACACATAAAATGGAAATTTGGAATAGTTAGGGTTTCTGGTAAATAAGGATTTTGGGTTTAGCTATTTTATTTACAAATAAAACTTGGCTAAACCGTACGATTTATTACAGGACGTTGATTCGGGACGAGCACTCCGAGTTAGAGGTTGATTGGCTCGATCTACATTGGAGGCGGGTACTTTTGACTTTATGTCTTTGATATGCATAGTAGTGAATTTAACAAATAGCAACAATTATGTTTCTTAATTGTTTCAGTTAGTCACTACCCGATACCTGTTACATGTTTGGTTGTTTGTTTGTTTTGCATCTCTTGTTATTACTTACCTGATTACACATGCTTAGGGGTAGTGATATAACCATGTTTCACCATGTTCAAGACCAAGGTGTGATATCCTATCTGATCTGTGAACTCTTGATATGATTTATTGATTATGGTGCACATCATGTATGTATATAGATTTGGTTCAGTATATTACCATGCTTAGTGTCTGCACCATTCGCATGATTACATGCTGTGTGATAGATTGCTCCATTATTGTCGAGCACATCGCCGGTTTCATCACTGTTCGGTGCTCCGTTGTGACGCTTATGGATAGCGTGACGCAGCGTGGTAGCACGTCAGTTTGCTCTTCCGATGCTCGGTTGGTTCGCTCATGGGTAGTGTGACGCAGCGTGTAGCACGTTAGGGACCCCTCCCCGTCATTGTGTACCGGGAGATGAGAGCATTGCGCTCCCCCATTTATGATTTGGGGTAGGAGTATGTGTGTACTCCGACAACATCCTGTCCACTCGGTCACTCATCAGGAGTAGTGATGCAGAGTGCACGGTTGTCACAGCCCTACCTACTCGGTCCCACCATTGGGTGTGAGATGGCTGACTGGCATCAGGGGTGACCATAACATTGGCATCATATGCATCATGCATTTATTGCTTGTGTTTGTGCTTGTTGCATTTATATGCTGCATATTGTTTGGATACCTATGTTTGACATGCATACAAGATTTCTATACCACTCAGACTGTTTGTCCTTATACCCAGGTTCTGGTTAGTATGGTTTTCTCCTGTTTACTTCAGTTGCATTTTATCCTTCTTATATCAGGAGACTGTACGCATGATTAGTGCTAGATGTTAATTCCTTACTATGTATATCAGTTGTACCTGCTGAGCGTTGGACTCACCCCGCCTCCATTGTTGATATTTTTCAGGTTGATGCTGTTAGGAGAGAGTTCCAGTTGCTAGTCCCCTGCAGACCATGAAAATGCTGGATGATCTTTTAGTTTTATTGTTTTGACTATGTCCGACTTATTCTGGTTTTGATACTATGGATTTTTGATACTATGGATCTGGTATGAATGTATGTGTCGATGGTTTTGGTGTTTGGATATGTTTTACTACATGCTTGCCTGGACGGCAGAAGAGGTAAGTTGATCTTATTGTCGAATTTGAGCTTTACGAGTGTAGTTGAGTAGGGTTGTTTTTGAGTCCTATTTCTGTTTCAGTTTGTTATCTATTAAACTGCGTGGAATGTCTGTGTGTTATATTTTATTTCTGTTATTATTCCAGCCGCATGTGGCTGAGGTATATGAGATGTAGAAAGTTTCAGATTGTCCGCTGTATAGGGGAGATGCTGCCGAAATTTCTTCGGACAGGGACTCCTCCGGGGCGTGACAATTTATTTGGTATCAGAGCTTAAGTTTTACGATCTTTGTTTTCGTATTTTGGATAGTTGGTATAACCTGATACCAATTGATATGGTATCAGAGCGCCAAAGTTTGGTGATACTTGTTTGATTTCCATGTGTTGGATTTTTGAGATTTATCTGATACCAATTTATTGGTATCAGAGTGGGTTATGATACCTGCTTTTGGTGTTCTAGATTTTTGGATATATATTTCGGTTTGTACGGATTTCCGTTATGGTTATGTTTCGGACTTCCGTTTCGAATTTATATGGATTTCTGGTGATTTTCTCATTTGAAATTTTGAGGTTAATTTGGGGACTGGACAGCGACGGAACATCTCCAGACGGCATATAGGTATGATGTTTATTTTATGATAGTTATGACATGTATTAGCACTTTATCTTTAGTACCTGTCTGGTTGTTGTAGCCCATATTACATGTGATGGGTTAGTCACTGATCTTGGTCGACCTTAATAGAGATCAAGGATTATAGGTCTCGGGTGATTTTTCATATCATACCATCAGTAGTTTTAGCTTCTGTTACTACTAGTAGGAGATGGAGGCACATACCAGCCTCTGCTATTGTTAGCTGGGTAGTGGATGATACCTGCATATTCCTGTTGACTTAGCCAGTAGAGTTTTTATACTCATATCTTTTGGATATTAGGGTACCCGATACAATGAAAATTGGTCATTGGGGAGTTATCATGTTTGATCATGGTTGAGAATGGTTTGAGGTTGCGGGATATTGTGAGATCAAATATTGTGATATGTTGATTTCTAATGATTTATGAGAGTAAATGTTATATGGTTGTCTGATGATCTATTACTAGATATTTGTTTTGATGATCTATTAGTGGATAACTATTTTGATGATCTATTATTTGGGTTGTCGTTGATAGTGACATAGTGAGTGTTATGTATGATATTCACAGGTTGGATGATTATAGTCGGTGATCAGATTATAATCGGGTGCTAAAGAGTTTACGATTGAGTGTGCCTATGAGATTTTAATAAAATCTGGTTAGTTGTGGTTAGTTAACAGGATGATAAAAATTGATATTTGCTTCCTCTGATATTGAACTATGTGGATAAATAATGATTTGATATTTTGAATGCTAACTAGCTCTCATGGGGAGTAGAGATTTATTCATCTGATAGTATGTGGGCTGATATTTTTGAGGATAAAATTGAGAGTGTATGATGTTCTTGAATTCTGACTTTTTCTTTTGGGTCGTACACATTAATACATATGATATTATGTGGGTTGGCATTTTCTAGTTTGAGTTGATGTATTTAGTGTTGAATTGACCCATGAACTAATTTAGTTATTTGACAATTTGGTGATTTCCTTTGAACTAGAGCAGGGTTGTTACTGGATGATTAAGCTGCTTTATTTTGGGGTGTCTATGATTGATGTATTCCTGCTTGATACCTATGCATGATTTTGTTTAGGTATACCCGTAACCTATGAGTGTTGGTAGCATAAGGTTGGTCTCTTTGATTGAGCTAGTATGCTGATTATGCATGTCTATGTTGCATGTATATTATGATTGTTATGTGTTGTAGGAGTCCTGTGGTAGACTTTCCATTTGCAAGTAGTATAGGTATACATGTTCTGTTATGGGTTGTAAGTTCCTTGTGGATCATAGCTATATAGTTCGGTGTATGTATTTGATTGTATTATTGAAACTATCTTGTCGATCTAATTTATGTTGTGGGATGTGCACATGAGTTTAGGTATTTTTATTGATGTATCTTGTCGATTTAATCTATGTCGTAGTATGTGCGCATGTGTTTGAGTGCCTTAATTGGAAGTATTTTGTCGATTATATCGGTGTTGTGATATGTACATATGGGTTTGGTGTGGTATCTGAGGTATTTTTTGATTATGTTTGATTTTGAGTGCACCTGGGTTTAATATGCTCTATTGGAAGTATATGTTGGTTATACTCTTGGCATAGGTGTATATATGTCATGTGAGTGTTGTTTGAGGTGTATTGTTGATTTTACCTATGTTGATTTTGCACACGTGTTCGGTATGTGTTGTTGGAGGTATCATACTGAATATACCTGATTTGTGTGTGTGTTTGGTGTATAATAATTGGAGGATTATGTTGATCATACATATGTTGTGTGTGCACGTGTGTCAGGTGCATTATTGGTAGTCTCATGATGATTCTACCTAGGTTGAGTGTTTATCTTTATGTCTTTGGTTATACACCTTGTCAACTATTTCTTCTACTAGTGAGTGACCCACTACGATGTTGAGAGAGAGTTGACAATGGATTTGATTTACTTACTAGGTTGTTACACCTTTGGCTGACCACAGTGATATGTAGTAAAGTGATCTTGTACAGACTCTAGTTGGATAGTTAGATGTCTTGGTCACTTATGGATTGTCTGTGGTAGAGCGACCTCATGCAGTCTCTGGCTAGATAGTAGGGTGCTTTGGGCACTTATGTTTGCTCTACCACATATTTTAGATGGTTGTGGTGGAGCGTAGCTCCCACATATTATGGACTGTTTTTGGTGGAGCGTTGCTCCCACATATTATGGACTGTTTTTGGTGGAGCGTTGCTCCCATATATTGTGGATTTCTTGTAGTGGAGAATTGCTCCCTTATATATATTGTAGACACATATTGAGGATTTATTGTGGTAGAGCGTTGCTCCCATATATATGGTATTTCGTGTGATGGAGCGTTGCTCTCACACTGGAGGATCTATTCTTTGGTGATTTATGTCGTTGGTGATCAGATTCCTAACTTGTTGTCGAGGATCTTATGGTTAGGAATGCCTATGATACAGACATTATGTGTCTTGGTTTTACTATTAGGGCTTGCAGAGCCTTAGGGGTTTTCAGGGACTTGATGATTTTGGTATTCCCAGAATGTTTGGATTGGTTTCCATTGTCTTTGTTGACGATGTTGTGATCTATTTCGAATTCGCGGTGAGTCATGCACACCATTTTGCATAGTTCTAGAGATGTTTTGTTGGGAACATCTATATGCGAAGTTCAGTAGTGCGTTTTGGGATTGTTTTCTATGAGATTTTTGGGACACATGGTGACCAGTAGGAGTATACTGTGGTTCTACAGGAGATCGAGGTTGTTACCGTTGGGAGTAGACGGAGTCTATAGAAGAGGCTCGCAACTTCTTTTGTTTCTCACGGATTGCTATGCTACTTACACGCCTGACCAGGAAAGGTGTGAAGTTCATGTGGTCCGAGGACTACGCGATCAGTTTCCAGGAGCTAAAGCGGAGATTAGTGTCGGCTTCGATTTTGGTTTTACCTTATGGAGATGACAGATATGTCCTCTGCACCGACGCATCTATTCAGTGTTTGAGCGCTGTTCTGATGCAGTACGATAGAGTAGTCTCCTATGCTTCTCGGCAGTTGAAGGAGCATGAGGAGAACTAACCAGTACATGACTTGTGGCTGGCCGCCATTATTTTTGCCTTGAAGATTTAGCGGCATCGCCTGTACGGTATTGCTTTTGAGATTCTCACTGACCATAAGAGTCTCAAATATCTGTTTACTTAGAAGGAACTTAATCTCCGACAGAGGAGATGGATGAAGTTCCTGAAAGATTATGATTGTACCATTAGCTATCACCCGGGAAAAGCTAATGTGGTTACCGATGCACTTAGCCGGAAGTCTAGAGGGATTTTGGCTTGCCACCGAGTTGTGGTCACAGACTTGATTCAAGGTTTCTCCGATTTGGGCCTTGAGGGATAAGGACAGACAGAGCAGGGTACTCTGGTTACCATGGTTGCTCAGTCGTCAATTAGGACGAGGATCCGAGAGCCCTAGGCTGCTGATCAGTATTTGCAGTTTATTTGTAGCCAGATAGCTTCCGGGCAGCAGACCGAGTTCACACGAGACGAAGAGGGTGTTATACTCTTCCGAGGTAGATTATGCGTACTTCAGTCTCATCCGGTCTTATAGGAGTTACTTCCGGAGGCTCATCGCTCATGATTTGCTGTCCACCCAGGCGGTACCCGTATGCACCAAGAGTTGAGGTGTTCCTATTGGTGGAACGACATGAAAGAAGACGTCACGGATTTTGTAGCTAGATGTCTTGTATGTCAGCAGGAGAGGGCTGAGCACCAGAGACCTGTCGGATTTCTACAGAGGATTCCTATTCCTAAGTGGAAATAGGAGCACATCACCATGGACTTTATGGTGGGTTTGCCTAAGACACGACGAGGCCATGATGCAATTTGGGTAATCGTTGTTAGATTAACTAACTCCACACACTTCTTAGCGATCCGAAAGACTGATTCCCTGGATCGATTGGCAGATCTGTATTGCCGGGATATCATCAGATTACATGATGTTCCTTTAAGTATCATTTCGGAAAGAGACCCTCGGTTCACGTCTCGATTCTGACAGAGTCTACAGCAGGCCTTGAGCTCTCAGCTTCGATTTAGTACAGCTTTCCATCCGCAGACAGATGGACAGTCGGAGCGGACTATTCAGAGTCTAGAGGACTTGCTGAGGTCATGTGTATTGGATGTTTGAGACAGTTGGGAGGACCATTTACCATTTGATAGGGTTCGCCGACAACAATAGCTTTCATTCGGCTATCCAGATGGCACCGGTTGAAGCGTTGTATGGTAGGCTTGTCGGACACCCACCCTCTAGAATGAGGATGAGGAGGCCCAGTTGTTGGGACCTCATAGAACTCAGCATGAGGCAGAGTTTGTCCGTAGTATCAGATGGCGGATGTCAGAGGCGTAGGACCGCCAGAAGAGATCGGAGATGGAGACCCCTAGAGTTCTCTATTGGCGACTATGTATTTCTGCGAGTTTCACCCACGAAAGGAGTGAAGAGATTTGACTTCAGAGGTAAGCTAGCTCCGCGATACATTGGACCTTTCCAGATCTCAGAAAGGATTGGAGCGGTAGCTTACCGGTTGGCACCACCACCGTTGCTGGCAGGAGTTCATGACGTATACCATGTGTCTATACTGAGGAGATAAATACCCGACCCGACACATGTACTAACAGATATCTCAGTTTCCGTTCAGCCTGACGTCATTTATGAGGAGGTTCCGGTTCGGATTCTGGATCGGAAAGAGCGTCAGTTGCGGAACAAGACTATCCGGCTAGTTAAAGTCGGATGGCAGCATCATATATACGATGAGGCTACTTGGGAGCTCGAGAATACGATCCGAGCTCGAGGATACGATCCGAGCTCGATACCCCCATCTTTTCACTTGAGGTAGGTGATTTAATTTACCGTTCAGCATTTATACTCTTTACCTGTTGTTAGTGTTTGCTGATGGTAGATAACGAAATTTCGGGACCAAATTTTTATTAGTGGGGGAGAATGTAAAATACCTAAAAAATGATGAATAATGATAAGGGAATTTTCTGGAATTTCTGGGAAATTTTTCGAAATTTTTCGGAGTTCATATGGACGAGTTTACGGGGATAAAAACGGGGCTCCGGGGAAGCCAATTTTGGTTACCCATTTAAGCGAGGAAAAGTTTGATTTCTTTTCCTTTTTGTTTTTTTGTTGTTTTTATTTATTTTATTTCTGTCGTTTTCTTTACCTCCCCGCGCCTCCTCTCCTTATTTCCCCTGCGACACTGATCTGCCCAAACCACCGCCCGCGGCGGTTTGCTTCTCCTCCCGCGTGCATAAGCCGAGACCCCTTCTCTTCCTCCTCGCCGAGTGACGGCGTTGATCGCCGGCTACACCTCACCGTGCCCTAGATCGGCGTCTGCGCAACACTGCCGACATCACCGCTGCCGCACCTCTGCACAGCGTCGCCACCGTCGCCTATGCCGTGTTGCCGGCTACCTCCCCTGTGCTCTAGTTCTCCACCGCCGCCGCACCTCTGCCCTAGGTGACGGCCAAAAGGGGGAAAGACTGTGCCCTAGATTTGTCCCTCACTGCCGCACGAAACAGCGCCACCAGCCCGTCTCCTCTTCGTCATTACCGCTCTCCCTTCCCTCTGCGCCGCTGCCGACCCCTGGTTTGGGCAACTCCAGCCGCGTGCCCTAGGTTTCTCTTCCTTTGTGTAGGCCAGAAGTTTCCAGACAGCTTGTACCGGCCAAACAAGCTTGATTCCGGCTAGAAGAAGAGTATCAATTTGGGGGGTAAGAAGTTGGTTTAGCAGATTATACATTAGTAATTTAGTCTAATGCTTAGCAGTGGATGTAATGATTTTATTAGGGTAATTGCTTTGGGAATCCACAGCTCCACCTAACTCCGGGCATCATTTTGGTAGCAACTTCTCCGGCTGTGATTCAACAGAGGAAGGCAAATTAGGTAAGTTTTAGAAGTGATTTCAATTGTACCTTGGAGTTGGTTTGTTAATTGATGAATGTGTTATGTTTGGTGGTGGAAAATAATTTCTAAATATGAGTGTGGATTGGAGGAAATGGTTGTGTTGATTTGAGGTGCTAGAGTTACTAAGAAACAGATTTAATAGAGGGATAAATCAGATTTAATTGATGATTAATTGTGTTTGTTTATAGGATGAATTTATCCTTGCTATTGTTACACATAAAATGGAAATTTGGAATAGTTAGGGTTTATGGTAAATAAGGATTTTGGGTTTAGCTATTTTATTTACAAATAAAACTTGGCTAAACCGTATGATTTATTACAGGACGTTGATTTGGGACGAGCACTCCGAGTTAGAGGTTGATTGGCTCGATCTACATTGGGGGCGGGTACTTTTGACTTTATGTCTTTGATATGCATAGTAGTGAATTTAACAAATAGCAACAATTATGTTTCTTAATTGTTTCGGTTAGTCACTACCCGATACCTGTTACATGTTTGGTTGTTTGTTTGTTTTGCATCTCATGTTATTACTTACCTGATTACACATGCTTAGGGGTAGTGATATAACCATGTTTCACCATGTTCAGGACCTAGGTGTGATATCCTATCTGATCTGTGAACTCTTGATTTGATTTATTGATTATGGTGCACATCATGTATGTATATAGATTTGGTTCAATATATTACCATGCTTAGTGTCATGCACCATTCGCATGATTGCATGCTGTGTGATAGATTGCTCCATTATTGTCGAGCACATCGCCAGTTTCATCACTGTTCGGTGCTCCGTTGTGACGCTTATGGATAGCGTGACGTAGCGTGGTAGCACGTCAGTTTGCTCTTCCGATGCTCCGTTGGTCCGCTCATAGGTAGTGTGAAGCAACGTGTAGCACGTTAGGGACCCCTCCCCGTCTTTGTGTACCGGGAGATGAGAGCATTGCGCTCCCCCATTTATGATTTGGGTGATGGTTGCTACTCGGAAAACCTAGAGGTTCCACTGTACAAAAATTTTGTACAAAGGTCTGAACCTTTCCCTAGCTACCATGTGTTCTTTTAAATTAAATTTTGGATCGCCTGCGTAACTTAACACGTTTGATCCAAAACTTAATCTATTCATTCTTTTAGGTTTTGACTTGGGTCTCCTACGGAACTTAACACGTTCGACCCAAATCACCTTAAGTTATTAATTCCATTAAATATTAATTTCCATAATTGGTTCCTAGTACTGACGTGGCGAGGCACACGACCTTCTTGGATATGGGAGAAACCACCACCGACTAGACAAAACCTTTTATGGAAAGATAATATTTAATTTCCTAAAATAACTTTAGGTTAACCGAAAAGAACAATCAAATCACAAGGGAAAGAAAAAAAAAAAGAACACTATATCGAAAACAAATTCGAAACTCTAGAATCGTATGCCTCTTGTATTTAGTATTAGTTCCAAAAATAACTAGTATGATGCGGAAACAAAAATTACTAGTTATACCTTTTAGAAAAACCTCTTGATCTTCTACCGTATTCCTCTTCTAACCTCGGACATTGTGTGGGCAACGATCTTCCGAGATGAGAACCACCAAGCACCTTCTTCTTCCTTGCAAGTTTTGGCCATCAAAACTTCTTCTAGGATGAAGAGGTTCGGCCACCACCACCATGCTCCAAGAGATACTAGAAACGAGGCTTGCTTTCTCTCCTTCTTCTCCTTCCTTGATCCGGCCACAAACAAAAACTCCACCAAGAGGTAAGTTTCAGCCAACAAGAGGAGAGGAGAGTAATAGGGCCGGCCACCAAAACCAAGAGGAGGTGAAGGAAAAGAATAGAGATCATTAACTATAGAGCCTTCTCTATCCCCTCTTTTATAATCCTTGGTCTTGGCAAATAAGGAAAATTTAATAAAAATTTCCTTAATTCTTTTTCCATTGAAAAGGAAAAATTATTTAATTAAAAATAATTTTCTTTTTCAAATACAATGGTCGGACACCTCAAGCCCCAAATCAAGGAAAGTTTTAATTAAAACAAGAATTAAAACTTCCTAATTTGTTTCTGGAAATTTATAAAAATTTCTCCAATAATTTAATCCCTTCATGATTGGTTAATAAAAAGGAAATTTTATAAATTAAAATCTTTCTTTTAAACATGTGGATAAAAAAAAAATTATCTCTAAAAATTAAAATCTCTTTTAATCTACAAATAAGGAAAGATATCAAATCTTTTCTTAATCTCTAGTAGAAACTTATAAAAGAGAATATTTAATTTTTAAACTTTCTTTTAAATCATGAACATGGTTAAAAAGGAAAGTTTTTCTTAAAATTTAAAATCCTCCTTTAATCAACAAATAAGGAAAGATTTCAAATTTTAAACTTTCTTTTAAACATGTAGATGATTTACAAATGAGGAAAGTTTTTACCAAAAATTAAAAACATCCTTTTAAACTACAAATAAGGAAAGAGATTAATCTCTTCTCTTAATTTTTTGTAGAAAACTATAAAAAGAAATTTTTAATTTTTAAACTCTCTTTTAAAATCATGATATCCACATAAGGAATAATTTTAATAAAAATCCTTTTTAATATTCTAGTGGCCGGCCACCTAAGCTTGGGACCCATGCTTTGGCCGCCAACTTGGCTCATCCATTGGGTCTTGGCCGGCCTAGCTTGGGTTCCAAGCTAGCTTGGCCGACCCATTAGATGGGTAAGAAGGTGGGTATGCGGTGGGTATAAATCTCTATATACTAGAGGCTACGATAGGGACCGAGAGGAGGAATTGGTTTTGGTCTCCTGATGAAATTAAGCATCCCGTGTTCGCCCCGAACACACAACTTAATTTCATCAATAATAATTCATTCCACTAAAGAACTATTATTGAACTACCGCACCAATCCCAAATTACATTTTGGGCTCCTTTTTATTATGAGTGTGTTAGTCTCCCTGTGTTTAAGATAACAAATGTCCACTAATTAAGTAAGTTACTGACAACTCACTTAATTAATATCTAGCTCCAAGAGTAGTACCACTCAACTTCATCGTCATGTCGGACTAAGTCCACCTGTAGGGTTTAACATGACAATCCTTATGAGCTCCTCTTGAGGACATTCTCAACCTAGATCACTAGGACACTGTTTCCTTCTATAATCAACAATACACACTATAAGTGATATCATTTCCCAACTTATCGGGCTTATTGATTCATCGAACTAAATCTCACCCATTGATAAATTAAAGAAATAAATATCAAATTTATGTGCTTGTTATTATATTAGGATTAAGAGCACACACTTCCATAATAACTGAGGTCTTTGTTTCTTTATAAAGTCAGTATAAAAGAAACGACCTCTAATGGTCCTACTCAATACACTCTAAGTGTACTTGTGTAATTATATAGTTAAAATAAACTAATACCTAATTACACTACGACCTTCCAATGGTTTATTCCTTTTCATTATGGTCGTGAGCTACTGTTTATAATTTATAAGGTACTGATAACATGATCCTCTGTGTGTGACACCACACACCATGTTATCTACAATATAAATTAATTGAACAACTACATTTATCATAAATGTAGTCATTTGACTAATGTGATTCTTATTTCTAGATAAATGTTTATACCAAAAGCTAGGCTTTTAGTATACACTCTAACAATCTCCCACTTATACTAAAAGACTAAGCTGTCATATCTGCTGCCATACATCTAATTCCCATGCCTTTCAAAAAGCTCTTGCCTTAAGTACCTTAGGTTATCATCTGATGTAATCTTGGCGGCAACAACTTCTCCTCGTTTATACGATTTCTCGTATTGGGTGGTACTTGCACTCTATTGTATTTTCTTGCCTTATAGACTTATGGTTTCTTCAAGTTTGCTACTGCACCAATGTTATTACAATAAATTGTAATAATCTTTGGACAAACCAGAAATCATATCTAAGTCTATCTTGAGGTTATTGAGTTATTCACCTTTTATGGCTACCTCAGAGGCTTGCCATATACTAAGCTTCTATGGTGGAGTCCAGAAAAACACCTATGTTTATCACTCTTCCATAGTTATGACTTTACCTCCTAAAGTAAACACAAAACCCCGAGGTTGACTTATTATTGTCCCTATCCGATTGGAAGTCAAAATCCATGCAACCCACAGGGACCAAATTAACTGCCTTGTAAGCCAGCATATAATTTCTAGTTCCTCTAAGGTACTTTAATATATGCTTTACTGCAGTCCAATGTCCTTGTCTAGGATTACTTTGATATCTGCTAACTATGCCCTTGGCAAAACAGATTTCTGATCTCGTGCATAACATACATTAGGTTGTCTAACTGCCGAAGCATAAAGAACTGCCTATATGTCCTCAATCTCCTTTGATGTCATCGGAGACATCTCTTTAGATAAAGACACTCCATACTTAAAAAGTAAGAAACCTTTCTAGGAGTTTTGCATGCTTAAAACGAGCAAGGATTTTTCTGATGTATCAAACTTGGGATAAGTAAAATATATTTTTTTTGCGATCCCTTATTACTTTGATCTCAAAAATATATACATTCTCCCAAGTCCTTTATATCGAATTATTTGGACAACCATACCCTTACTTCTGACAACATTTTGATATTGTTTCCAACTACCAAAAATTTTATCTACGTATAGTACAAGAAATACCACCACGTTTCCATCACACCTTTTGTATACACAAGACTTATCCGTTTACTCAATAAATCCATAGGTCTGGATTACTTTGATAAACTGGATGTTCCAAGACCTTGAAGCTTTGCATCAGTCCATAGACTGATTGAGCTTGCACACATGATGCTCTTAGCCCTTTGCAATGAACCCTTCTGGTTGCTTTATATGGATGCTTTCTTCAAGACTTCCATTAAGGAATGTTGTCTTGTCATCCACTTACCAAATAGATAAAAGTATCCGGATAGACTTAAGCATGACTACCAGTGAAAAAGTTTCCTTTTTCATCTAGCCTTGCTTTGAAAGTTTCTACCTTCCTGTCTATCCCTCTTTTCCTATTATAGACCTTTTTATACACAAAGGCTTTTACACCATTTGGTGGTTCTACAAGCTTCCAGATTTTATTAGAATACATATATTCTAATTCTGTTATTCATTACTCTTTGCCAAGATATTGCATCTTTATCTTGGAGTGCTTTGTCATATGTCCGGAGATCAGGTTCATGTCCTCCAGGGATCGAGTCCAAAAACTCTCCCAAAACATGAATCTTTTTAGGTTGCCTAACAACCCTCCCACTATGACAAGACACTTTCTGTAATTGTGTATCATTTGTGATACGTGTTGTAGTTTCCTTGTGGTATCTCATCTTGTACAATTGGTACTAGATTAAACATGTCTTTTATTATTTCCTTAAGAACAAATTTTCTTATGGGCACGTGGTTTATTACATAGTCCTTTTCTAAAAATTGGTCATTGATGCTAACAATGACCTTCTGATTTTTAAGACTATAAACCTACTTTCATTTCTCTAGGATAACCCACAAACAAGTGAATTCCTGTCCAACTTATCATTGTCTTTCTTCAGCATATGTGCTGGACTACCCGTATCCGAATATGCTTCGAAATAGGCTTACGCCTATTCAGCAATTCTATATGAGTAGAGAGTTCTGACTTTGGAAGGTACTATATTCACTTCCGTTTCCAGAGTATATCCTAAAAATAATTTTGGTAATATTCTAAATAACTCATCAATCTACTTATTTCCATAAGAGTCCTATACCTTCCTTTTTCTACACCATTCTGTTGGGGTGTACCAAGTGCAGTTAGTTGGGATTGAATCTCTACTTCTGATAAGTGACTCCTAAATTCTCCCAAGAGGTACTTGTCACTATGTTCTTACCATAATGACTTTTACTTTAACATTTCTCCGCATCAGCCTTGTACTATTTGAACTAATCAAAGTACTTAGTCTTGCGGTACATTAAGTAAATTTATTTGTATCTTGAATAGTTGTCTATAAAATAGACAAAATATTCAATACTACCTTTTGTCTGGATAGTCATAAGATCACACAAATCAGAATGAACTAATTTCAACATATCTTTGACTCCATACCCCTTAAACTTAAAAGCTTCTTGGTTATTTTTCCTTCCAAGTAAGACTCGCAGGTTGGAAAGATTTCCACTACTAATGAACCCAAAAGTTCATCAACTACCAATGAATCCTACTCAAATTAATATAACCTAGCCTTAGATGCCAAAGATATTAATGGTTCATTTCTGAAGGTTGCTTTCTCTTAAAATTAGAAGATGTGTTAATAATTTCCATTTGTTGTATCGTGAGAGTTATTGGATTTATAAATTGCCAACCAACGTACCAGAACAGATAACTTCCCTCTTTTTCTTAATAACAACTTTGTTATTAAAAGAGCCAGAATATCAAGTTCTTTGAATAGTTTAGAAACTGAAAACTAGTTCTTTCTAAACTTGGTGCGTAAAGACAATTACTCAAAAATCCATGTTTTATTCTTATCAAAAGATAAACATCTCCCACTGCAACAACTACCATTTTTATAGTAGTGCCCATGTGGACGGTGTTTTAATTTCATTTAGTTGCCGGGTTTCTTGGAACCCTACAATGAATTGCGAACATGATTGATGGCATCTGTATCTACACTCCAGGTTCTGGTAGATAACACCACTAAACATGTTTCAACTAATGAATTAAATACACCTATATTGTTCTTAGTTCTAAGAAGACAGTCTACCTTAATGTCCAAGTCCTATTTCCAATCATTACAATTGGGACTACTAAGTCTTTTCTATAGTATGACTATTAGGGATTGACAAACATTTTAAATCCTAAGAATCACAAAAATATTTGGTCAAGATCAACTCCTTAAAATTTCCATGAATTTTGTGTATACAAAATCGAAGAGGAGATTTTATTCATTAATTTTATTATCTCGTCAACTTTACTTTATGATGAATAAAATTAATAGTTGATCTGTCTTTGATCAAATATTTGGTCAAAAACTTTTGAATTTAAAAATATTGATTCCTCAAACAATATTATTTAAATTCACCAACACCTCAAACACCGTGAATTTTGCATGCCACGTTAGTGTGGACGTATACAAATTCAACATTTGTAAAAGGAGGGTTTTAACCCATTAATTTTATTATCTTGTCAACCTAACTTTTTGACAAATAAAATTAATAGTTGGTATCATTTGGTCACACAAATAATAGCAGTGACTCCGATGGGGAGGATACTGTTAGATGTGTCTAAGTGTATACCATTACTTGACACTAAGTCCATTAATAAGATTATGCCCCTTCCGTTGGGGAAGATCACACGCTCTTAATTAACTTCCTATAGTCATCCAAAAATGGAAGTCTGTTATAGTGATCCACAAACAAGCTCATCCGTTATGGAGGAAGGCACTCAGAGCCAACGCGCAAGCTTGTTTGCATCACTTACAAACCAGTAATGGAGACCATGGGATTTACTTAAAAATCCCTCTCCCACTTAGTTATTTATAAATGAGGAATTTTAACTATGCTAGTCTACCTAACGTGCATACTAACAACACTACAAGAAAAAAGCTAATAGACAACGCTTTTAAAACGTTGTCTTTGTGCCTGAAAAAGCGTTGTTAAAGGCACTGTTGTTAAAAGTCTGCTCAACAACAACGCTTTAAAAGCGTTGTCGTTTGTAGCAAAAACAACGCTTTTGCAACGCTTTAAAAGCGTTGTCTTTTTTTCTGAAAAACAACATTATTGCAACGCTTTTAAAAACGTTGTTGTTTTTGGCAAAGACAACACTTTTACAACGCTTTAAAAATATTGTCTTTTTAAAATAAAAAATAAAAAAAAACTATTTTCAAAATCATTTTTTTATATTTACAAAACAATTAATTTTTTTTTACCATGTCTAGATTCGAATTTGACATATAAAATAGCATTTAATCAGCTCGGCTAATGATTTCAAACTGAAACCAAAACAATAGAATACAACCACAAAATATTAGAATTTATAGAAGAATTCAACTATATACAAAGACTAAATAGTTCTGTTTCATAGTAGATAGTGACATTCAAATTTAAAACAAACAAACACAAAATAGTGAGCCGGCCTCGAAGATAACGATCTGCATGCTTACTTCTACTAGAAATATTGTTCAAAAAGGATTGTCGACTTGAGACTTGGCACAAAACACCTACCACTGTGTATCTGCCACAGAAAATAATACCATCAGTATAATGCAAAAGATATTTTTAACTCTTAAAGCTGAAAATAAAGGTCACAGTTCACACCATACAATAATGAGAAAATCTGGATTGAGAAAGATAAAATAATCATAATTCTAGATGTAGTGCCATAGAAAATCTGGATAGAAAATCTGGATTCAATAGAATGAATTCTTTAGTCTGTGCAGTAGGCTTCAGAATGGAATGAATTCTTTAGTATGTGCAGTAAGCTTCAGAATGGATTCAACAGAATGAATTCCTACAGCATAACTGTTTCTTTACAGAAGCAGTAGGCTTCAGAATTTGGAATGAGCTCACCAACGTTTCATCCACTCATCATAAACAAGAAGCAGTAGGCTTCAAAAAATGGAATGAGCTCATCAACGTTTCCACATTTCACTAGACAATATTTTGATATCTAGATTTCATTCAACTCTTATACGAATGTAGATTTCCATAAAACTAAAAGGTCTAACTGTGAAATCAAAGTTTGTTCAGGACGAAAGGAAAAATAATCTAAAATTTAATAGTTTAGACGAGAGATGAAACAAGAATCAACAAGCATAGATGTTATAGCCATAACAATCCACAAACGAATCACAATGCAGTTTATGGATTGTTCGTCAAACAGTTAATTGTAGAGAATGTAGAATGTCATGCTTCATAATTGCAAGAGATGGACACTTTACTAATGGAAAAGAATGAAATCATAATGTCTAGAAATGATGGTAAAGAGGTGTTAAAGTTTGTAATTTGACACTTTACTACACCTTGTTGAAACAAATGGTTCTATGTTCTAGAGTGGAAGTTGTACCAATTATATATTAGTAGCTCTCAATTCAGCATAAAAGATGAACACAGTCTGATTCCAGACTGTCCATCTTCAATTGGACAATATCACTCACACAATCTTGATATGAGCAAAAAGAACAAAATGATATCATTAGCAAAGGTAAGTTAAGAAATCAAGTTGCTGCTACCTTGTTCTGAAACTTTGTCAAAGATTGTTGTTCGTCCTTGAAGGATCAATAACATCAAAATACTTTGAAACAAAGGGTTGCCTGTGACAGCAGAAATAGTCAGCAAATGGACAGGTATTCCTGTATCTAAGCTGCAATAATCTGAGAGATAAAAGCTATTGTATCTGGAAATTCAATTTGTCAGAAACCTTCCACGAAACATAACTAAGAGATACAATGTCCATGGCCAATCCATTGAAAATATGAGAGTGCAGGAAAAAACTAACAAGCATAGCTGATAATGGATTCCAAAGAAGCAAGAAGTTGCTTCTTGCTAAAGATAATGAACTTACATAAACTTGAACGCATCTACTCATAAATATGATCTTGTATACATTCTGCCAACTCCGATCGCACCTCATCAATTTCTTCTCGAGAATACTCCTTTTGTGTGAACTGTGAACATTAATGAAAAAAAAATCAACATTGACTTTGCAAATTTTAAATAGTTTATTTCAAATAATTTGAGACATAAGCAAGAAAACATTACTATAGATCGTAGGGAATCTCTCTCGATAATTTCAACTTCTTCAAAAATTTGTCTCATAAATCACATCACATAATAACCACATTGTTTGGCATCTTGTCGTCGAGGAGCCTATGGTAATTAGATACAAATTATTAATGATAAACATACACATGAAAGAAGATTGTTATATATAATTACACATACCTTTACTACTTCCCACATAGCCTTTTTTTCTACCTTTCCTTCCCTTGTTTGAATTAAACAATCTTAAGGTCCTTCATATATTAATGATTTTTTATATATGAGTTTTGTATTAACATAAATGCTTAATAAAAATAAATATGAACTCACATTTCTACTATATATTTCCAATTCTCATCATGAATGCGGTGCCTTAGAGAATCCAACAAACATCATAGGAACATAAATCATATGAACATAAACTAGAGCATGTGACAAAACCTAAACTAGTTACATTCAAATAAAGAACAAACATCATAGGAACATAAATCACTAAACTAACAAGCATTACTTGGAATTAAACTAAAGAAATTGTATCAACTAAAACCTATACAATGGAAGAGACATTTAATCAAACACTTGATGGGCATGAGTCAATGAAATCATAATGTGTGCAAATTGAAATCATAATACCAGATATATTAATCAAAATATTATAAAAGTACTAGGTGAAACCTGAAATAGAAGAGACCGTTGTTTTGTCTCTGGATCAAATTGCTTTGAGACCCTATACCCTGGCCTCCCAATCTTAACTGCAAGGATAGTGCAATGTAACAACCAAGCACTAGTAATTGATTTTATAGAGTTCCAGAATATATAGATATATCAGTTGCAATGTCCCTATGTTAATCTAACTGAGCATTATATAAAAGAGAACATGGATACAACTTACAAGTAATAAAAGTGTCAAAGTACAAATTTCTCGAGCAGAAATAAATTACTCAAAAATAGAGAAAAGAAAAGAAACTGTAAACAAAACAACTTGTCCGCACAATTAACTACTAAATGATCAGATTACACCATGATCTAAATTCAACTACACATGTGCTATTCTAAATTCAATTAACCAATGTGATCCAATTCATCCCTAATTCAACACATAAACCTATCTAACAATCATCTACATCATGTATCAAAACCCCTACACATACCTCAAGCTCAGCCCCTTCTGTTGATCCCCAATCCAGAATCGTTACTGCCATGAAAGAGTAGCTGATGGGACCAAATAACACCACAGAACTAAACTTCCCTGCTGGAATCTTTCTCACGTAAGGTTTAGAGGCAATCAACAGTTCACTTTCTGCTGATCCTCAACCATAGATGGTTGCTGCCAGAAGAAGACTCCCCCACCAGATTACCTCAACAATCAAACGTCTCTGGTGAGCAAGGGAAAAGAAGAATCGGTCACACAACATCTCAACAACCCACAGAGTACGATGCCTTACCTCCAAGATCCGGCTAGGGCACAGCGCCACAAGAGGAAGAGGAGGAATCGAGGAAAGGTTCGGCGCTGAGGTTTGCGGGAAATCAAAGAAGAACAAGATAGCTCATCCTTGAGGCTCCGGGAATAAATCTACACCGGCGGTGCCGGGGAAAGAAGAAAAGGTCCGGCGAGAAGCAGGCGATCAGTCGTGCCCTAGGTATCGATTACTAAAGATGGCTTGGACTTCGCCGGTATCGTCGAGATCCGGCGACTTCCTCCTCAAGTGACACTGTCGATCGCCGAAGGTCGAAGCTCCGTTCCGTCGTCTTCGAGTCGTCCGTGAGAGAGAGCGCGTCAAGCAGAGGGGAGATCTGGGAAGAGAGGAATCGGGCGCGCAGAGCAGAAGTCAGGCTCGGGATTAAAAGGATCGGCATCTTTGACCCACTAAAAATCAAGAAGCGTTGTCATATACACTAAAAAAAAATAGCAATAGACAACGCTTTTCAAGAAGCGTTATCTTTGATCCATAAAAATCATTAATAGATAACGATTTTTAAAAAAGCATTGTCTATTAGTAAGAACATAAAGAAATAGACAACGCTTTTCACTAAAAGCGTTGTAAAAGGAAAAAAGACAACGCTTTTTATAAAAAACGTTGTCTTTTAAGTGTTGTAGAATCCCAATTTTCTTGTAGTGCAAGCACACACAACACAGCATAAAAAGCAATAAATAGAAAAACTAATTTTCAGCTATTATGACTTTTATCTATTGCTGTCCTCCGTGTGTCGCCAACCCTAGCTGCTGCCATCTTTGGCCACCGCCACCGGGTCTAGTTGTCGCATCCATCTTGCTCCTTGTTCCGCTGCGCCTCTGGTCCTCAAAAGGTTCCACGCCTTGCAAGATTCGATCCGCGACATAAATAGAATTTTACATTTTTCGATCCTATATTCCTCGAAGGAATGTACATGTAAACTAGATCGAACATAAAATAAAATTTACATCCATCGATCCTATATTCCATAAAAGGAATGTACATGTAACTAGATCAAAAATAAAATCCTAATAAAACTAAATACAGCTCCTGGTGTATTTTATAATACAATCATGCACACACAATAAAATGCCCTTGACATGTCCAAGGGTCCAATCACACACATAATAACTAAAAAGCCATAATAGTTGGATCCTACATCCACAAAGTTAGCACATCATACTATTAACCTGCCTAAATTATGTATGACATGTGCATAATTAACCTAATACCAAATACACAGAGGCAAAACCCTAGCTCTGATACCAATTGATGGTTGCTACTCGGAAAACCTAGAGGTTCCACTGTACAAAAATTTTGTACAAAGGTCTGAACCTTTTCCTAGCTACCATGTGTTCTTTTAAATTAAATTTTGGATCGCCTGCGGAACTTAACACGTTTGATCCAAAACTTAATCTATTCGTTCTTTTAGGTTTTGACTTGGGTCTCCTGCGGAACTTAACACGTTCGACCCAAATCACCTTAAGTTATTAATTCCATTAAATATTAATTTCCATAATTGGTTCCCAGTACTGACGTGGCGAGGCACACGGCCTTCTTGGATATGGGAGCAACCACCACCGACTAGACAAAACCTTTTATGGAAAGATAATATTTAATTTCCTAAAATAACTTTAGGTTAACCGAAAAGAACAATCAAATCACAAGGGAAAGAAAAACAAAAGAACACTATATCGAAAACAAATTCGAAACTCTATAATCGTATGCCTCTTGTATTTAGTATTATTTCCAAAAATAACTAGTATGATGCGGAAACAAAAATTACTAGTTATACCTTTTAGAAAAACCTCTTGATCTTCTACCGTATTTCTCTTCTAACCTCGGACGTTGTGTGGGCAACGATCTTCCGAAATGAGAACCACCAAGCACCTTCTTCTTCCTTGCAAGTTTCAGCCATCAAAACTTCTTCTAGGATGAAGAGGTTCGGCCACCACCACCATGCTCCAAGAGATACTAGAAATGAGGCTTGCTTTCTCTCCTTCTTCTCCTTCCTTGATCCGGCCACAAACAAAAACTCCACCAAGAGATAAGTTTCGGCCAACAAGAGGAGAGGAGAGTAATAGGGCCGGCCACCAAAACCAAAGAGGAGAGGAAGGAAAAGAATAGAGATCATTAACCATAGAGCCTTCTCTATCCCCTCTTTTATAATCCTTGGTCTTGGCAAATAAGGAAAATTTAATAAAAATTTCCTTAATTCTTTTTCCATTGAAAAGGAAAAATTATTTAATTAAAAATAATTTTCTTTTTCAAATACAATGGCCGGCCACCTCAAGCCCCAAATCAAGGAAAGTTTTAATTAAAACAAGAATTAAAACTTCCTAATTTGTTTCCGGAAATTTATAAAAATTTCTCCAATAATTTAATACCTTCATGATTGGTTAATAAAAAGGAAATTTTATAAATTAAAATCTTTCTTTTAAACATGTGGATAAAAAAAAAGTTATCTCTAAAAATTAAAATCTCTTTTAATCTACAAATAAGGAAAGATATCAAATCTTTTCTTAATCTCTTGTAGAAACTTATAAAAGAGAATATTTAATTTTTAAACTTTCTTTTAAATCATGAACATGGTTAAAAAGGAAAGTTTTTCTTAAAATTTAAAATCCTCCTTTAATCAACAAATAAGGAAAGATTTCAAATTTTAAACTTTCTTTTAAACATGTAGATGATTTACAAATAAGGAAAGTTTTTACCAAAAATTAAAAACATCCTTTTAAACTACAAATAAGGAAAGAGATTAATCTCTTCTCTTAATTTTTTGTAGAAAGCTATAAAAGGAAATTTTTAATTTTTAAACTCTCTTTTAAAATCATGATATCCACATAAGAAATAATTTTAATAAAAATCCTTTTTAATATTCTAGTGGCCGGCCACCTAAGCTTGGGACCCATGCTTTGGCCGGCCACCTACATGGCTCATCCACTTGGTCTTGGCCGGCCCTAGCTTGGGTTCCAAGCAAGCTTGGCCGGCCCCATTGGATGGGTAAGAAGGTGGGTATGCGGTGAGTATAAATCTCTATATACTAGAGGCTACGATAGGGACCGAGAGGAGGAATTGGTTTTGGTCTCCCGATGAAATTAAGCATCCCGTGTTCACCCCGAACACACAACTTAATTTCATCAATAATAAATCATTCCACTAAAGAACTATTATTGAACTATCGCACCAATCCCAAATTACATTTTGGGCACCTTATTATGAGTGTGTTAGTCTCCCTGTGTTTAAGATAACAAATGTCCACTAATTAAGTAAGTTACTGACAACTCACTTAATTAATATCTAGCTCCAAGAGTAGAACCACTCAACTTCATCGTCATGTTGGACTAAGTCCACCTGCAGGGTTTAACATGACAATCCATATGAGCTCCTCTTGAGGACATTCTCAACCTAGATCACTAGGACACAGTTTCCTTCTATAATCAACAATACACACCATAAGTGATATCATTTCCCAACTTATCGGGCTTATTGATTCATCGAACTAAATCTCACCCACTGATAAATTAAAGAAATAAATATCAAATATATGTGCTTGTTATTATATTAGGATTAAGAGCACACACTTCCATAATAATTGAGGTCTTTGTTTCTTTATAAAGTCAGTATAAAAGAAACGACCTCAAATGGTCTACTCAATACACTCTAAGTGTACTAGTGTAATTATATAGTTAAGATAAACTAATACCTAATTACACTACGACCTTCCAATGGTTTGTTCCTTTCCATTATGGTCGTGAGCTACTGTTTATAATTTATAAGGTACTGATAACATGATCTGTTGGTTGCTACTCGGAAAACCTAGAGGTTCCACTGTACAAAAATTTTGTACAAAGGTCTGAACCTTTTCCTAGCTACCATGTGTTTTTTTAAATTAAATTTTGGATCGCCTGCGGAACTTAACACGTATGATCCAAAACTTAATCTATTTGTTCTTTTAGGTTTTGACTTGGATCTCCTGCGGAACTTAACACGTTCGACCCAAATCACCTTAAGTTATTAATTCCATTAAATATTAATTTCCATAATTGGTTCCCAGTACTGACGTGGCGAGGCACACGGCCTTCTTGGATATGGGAGCAACCACCACCGACTAGTCAAAACCTTTTATGGAAAGATAATATTTAATTTCCTAAAATAACTTTAGGTTAACCGAAAAGAACAATCAAATCACAAGGGAAAGAAAAAAAAAGAACACTATATCGAAAACAAATTCGAAACTCTATAATCGTATGCCTCTTGTATTTAGTATTATTTCCAAAAATAACTAGTATGATGCGGAAACAAAAATTACTAGTTATACCTTTTAGAAAAACCTCTTGATCTTCTACCGTATTTCTCTTCTAACCTCGGACGTTGTGTGGGCAACGATCTTCCGAGATGAGAACCACCAAGCACCTTCTTCTTCCTTGCAAGTTTCAGCCATCAAAACTTCTTCTAGGATGAAGAGGTTCGGCCACCACCACCATGCTCCAAGAGATACTAGAAATGAGGCTTGCTTTCTCTCCTTCTTCTCCTTCCTTGATCCGGCCACAAACAAAAACTCCACCAAGAGATAAGTTTCGGCCAACAAGAGGAGAGGAGAGTAATAGGGCCGGCCACCAAAACCAAAGAGGAGAGGAAGGAAAAGAATAGAGATCATTAACCATAGAGCCTTCTCTATCCCCTCTTTATAATCCTTGGTCTTGGCAAATAAGGAAAATTTAATAAAAATTTCCTTAATTCTTTTTCCATTGAAAAGGAAAAATTATTTAATTAAAAATAATTTTCTTTTTCAAATACAATGGCCGGCCACCTCAAGCCCCAAATCAAGGAAAGTTTTAATTAAAATAAGAATTAAAACCTCCTAATTTGTTTCCGGAAATTTATAAAAATTTCTCCAATAATTTAATCCCTTCATGATTGGTTAATAAAAAGGAAATTTTATAAATTAAAATCTTTCTTTTAAACATGTGGATAAAAAAAAAGTTATCTCTAAAAATTAAAATCTCTTTTAATCTACAAATAAGGAAAGATATCAAATCTTTTCTTAATCTCTTGTAGAAACTTATAAAAGAGAATATTTAATTTTTAAACTTTCTTTTAAATCATGAACATGGTTAAAAAGGAAAGTTTTTCTTAAAATTTAAAATCCTCCTTTAATCAACAAATAAGGAAAGATTTCAAATTTTAAACTTTCTTTTAAACATGTAGATGATTTACAAATAAGGAAAGTTTTTACCAAAAATTAAAAACATCCTTTTAAACTACAAATAAGGAAAGAGATTAATCTCTTCTCTTAATTTTTTGTAGAAAGCTATAAAAGGAAATTTTTAATTTTTAAACTCTCTTTTAAAATCATGATATCCACATAAAAAATAATTTTAATAAAAATCCTTTTTAATATTCTAGTGGCCGGCCACCTAAGCTTGGGACCCATGCTTTGGCCGGCCACCTACATGGCTCATCCACTTGGTCTTGGCCGGCCCTAGCTTGGGTTCCAAGCAAGCTTGGCCGGCCCCATTGGATGGGTAAGAAGGTGGGTATGCGGTGAGTATAAATCTCTATATACTAGAGGCTACGATAGGGACCGAGAGGAGGAATTGGTTTTGGTCTCCCGATGAAATTAAGCATCCCGTGTTCACCCCGAACACACAACTTAATTTCATCAATAATAAATCATTCCACTAAAGAACTATTATTGAACTATCGCACCAATCCCAAATTACATTTTGGGCACCTTATTATGAGTGTGTTAGTCTCCCTGTGTTTAAGATAACAAATGTCCACTAATTAAGTAAGTTACTGACAACTCACTTAATTAATATCTAGCTCCAAGAGTAGTACCACTCAACTTCATCGTCCTGTTGGACTAAGTCCACCTGCAGGGTTTAACATGACAATCCATATGAGCTCCTCTTGAGGACATTCTCAACCTAGATCACTAGGACACAGTTTCCTTCTATAATCAACAATACACACTATAAGTGATATCATTTCCCAACTTATCGGACTTATTGATTCATCGAACTAAATCTCACCCACTGATAAATTAAAGAAATAAATATCAAATATATATACTTGTTATTATATTAGGATTAAGAGCACACACTTCCATAATAATTGAGGTCTTTGTTTCTTTATAAAGTCAGTATAAAAGAAATGACCTCTAATGGTCCTACTCAATACACTCTAAGTGTACTAGTGTAATTATATAGTTAAGATAAACTAATACCTAATTACACTACGACCTTCCAATGGTTTGTTCCTTTCCATTATGGTCGTGAGCTACTGTTTATAATTTATAAGGTACTGATAACATGATCTGTTGGTTGCTACTCGGAAAACCTAGAGGTTCCACTGTACAAAAATTTTGTACAAAGGTCTGAACCTTTTCCTAGCTACCATGTGTTCTTTTAAATTAAATTTTGGATCGCCTGCGGAACTTAACACGTTTGATCCAAAACTTAATCTATTTGTTCTTTTAGGTTTTGACTTGGATCTCCTGCGGAACTTAACACGTTCGACCCAAATCACCTTAAGTTATTAATTCCATTAAATATTAATTTCCATAATTGGTTCCCAGTACTGACGTGGCGAGGCACACGGCCTTCTTGGATATGGGAGCAACCACCACCGACTAAACAAAACCTTTTATAGAAATCTAATATTTAATATTTTAAAATAACTTTAGGTTAACCGAAAAGAACAATCAAATCACAAGGAAAAGAAAAAACAAAAGAACACAACATCGAAAAACATATTCGAAATTATAGAACATAAGCCTCTTGTATTTGGTATTATTTCCATAAATAACTAGTATGATGCGGAAAGAAAAATTACTAGTTATACCTTGTAGAAAAACCTCTTGATCTTCTATCCACTACAACAAAATCGCTCATAGACATCGGTTTTCCACCGGTGTCTATTTGATTTTCGACCGATGTCTATGAAGCCGATGTTAAAAGTCTGCCATTTTAGACATCGGGTTAAAACCGGTGTAGTATCACTTAACGACACCGGTTTTCGAATCGGTTATTAACCGGTGTAGTATCACTTAACGACACCGTTTCATACACGGTGTAAAACCGATGTAATATTGTATGTTAATAACACCAGTTTTGACAGCGGTAAATGACCGATGTAATATTACTTTATAACATCGATTTTACATCGGTGGAAAACCGATGTAATATGTATTTTTTTTAACAGCACGGATTTGATTTTAAAACCGACAATAACAAAAAAAAAATACACAAATATTCACAAATTGTACAAATATTCTTCATTCAATAATATCCATAAAATACACAAATATTCACAAATTATATAAATAATCTTCTTACAACAATATCCATAAAATACCCAAACATTCTTTTTACATCAAAAGCTAGCTAATAGATATCAAAATCAAAGTATAATTTTCTGTTAACACATCAAGGTACAACTGTCTCAAATGTAATCTAGCATGCATTCAGCCCACTCGAACCGCACTTCATCAATTTCAACTCTGGAGTACTTGAGATTTGTAAACTGTAAAAACACATAAATTCACCATATGTCAAATAACTAAAACAAATGTGTGCATGTATCAAATAAAATAGAATACTGAGTTTTTAAAGGTTGCTATGGAAGATAACAATAGAAGGAAGCATAGAAGAACAAAGAAAATGTTCATAGTTAACAAGCAAATGAAGAGATATACTATTTATTGTACTACCTCTGATGCCATCTTCCAAATCTCATAAGCAAGAATGCAACTGTGCCCTTTGTATACACATGGCTAATAGACATAATACAATAAGGAGCAAAAGCTATAAAATTCACCATCACCACACAATCAATGAAGCAGGCAAACACAAGGTGGGTTGATATGCAGTGAAAGTGTTAATTAAGTGGAACTGCAGCAAATCATGACTCAAGTCTGAGCACTATTTTAACAATACATTGCAAGGATATCTGAAGGATGTGAACACTGTATTAGAATTATACAAGGCATCACAAATCAAAATATTTCCCTACGAGCAAGGTTTAGACAAATTAGCCTCCTGGTCAAGAATGTTTTTGAAAGAAGCATTAACCACCAACCGAAATCACGAACAGTACCAGATGCGTTTACAAGAGGTAAATGGATATTACTTGCAAAGAAAAATCATGTCTGAACATTCATAAATTTGGAGTTTTGTTCAGGTGGATTATGCTCTAAATTTTTCGATTTGGTCCAATGTGGAACGTTTAGAGCATAAAAATACCATTGAGAACTTCACTCTTGGCAACTTGCAAGTTCTCAAAACTTCATACGAGTAAGATTCCAATATAATGTGTGGCAATAATGATATCTTCAACTTTCTGCATATTATGCTCCTGATTTTTTTGAACCTGTAAATAGGCGTTATAGCATAAAGGATAGGGATATAGTGGAATTGGCATTGGGTTCCTTTGAAACTCCAAATTCAAGAACATAAAGATCCTAACATATCACACTTACAAAAAAAACTTTCTCTAATAAAGAAACATGATAGCATCTAATAAAGTAGGGTCATACTTGATGGTAGAGGTCGAGCTTGTAGCCTAAATAATGTAGTTAGGGGTCTCTATCTGATTAATGAAAAACATGAATATAGGTGAAAACAAAAGAGGTGAGTAAAATAATGAAGAGGGGTTAAATCATAAAAACAAAGAGTTCCCTATTCTTGAGGTGCCCACAGACATATTGACACTCACTCTTACTTCTAGTTGAACTTGAAATTTATTGGTATAGCTAAATATGGTAATGGGTACCCTTTAGGTTTGATTACCCATTTATCTTAATAGGTTAGGTTAAATTCGAGTATCAATGTGTTAGATATTTAGAGGAAGTTGAGCAGGTTAAAAAAATGTAATCAATACTTTAATCCTAAGGTTACCATTTAAGATAGCTTATCCAGCCACTCTACTCACTGCAGCTCCTAATCTCTAATTCCTTTCTTCTTAGGCAATCATTTAGTCTCCAACTAGTATCTGGTTTGTAACAAAAGCATAGCATCCAGTTTGTAACTTATTTTAGGCAAATAAAGCAACCATATAAGCTTATGAAATGAGAGAATGCTACACTCATTAATGGTTGCATAAGGATTGCTTAAGTCAACATATAAATTTTCTTTAATGGGATGTAGGTCAATTAATATGGGTTGTTTAATTCATGTGTTTTATGTTGTGTGAATTGCTTAAGGTCATCCCTAAGCTACTGTACATGCTATGTCAGAGCTAAATTCATCCCAATTTGTGTGGGTTCTTTTCTCCTTTTCACCTAAGCCATATGCATAAACCATGTACATATTAAGTAGAAGCAACTAGTTTTCACTCTTGTGAAACAAAACATCTAATGCTTTTTGTAAACGTTTACATGCTATCAAATTAAGAGTGTCAAGTTTTGATTGGAAGTGTGGATGTTGACAGGTGTAGAGAAGGCATATGAAAGCCAAAGTATCAGAAAGGACAATATCTAATGGAAAAAAACTGTATTCACTAATGCATTGAAACCCCCATTGAATCAAAAACACAAACAAGTACTTATGAACTTTTGATGTAGCCTGATGTGGGCATATAGTGAAATATACTGCCCTAATTCCATTTGTGAAAATAAAATTGTCAGTATAGATTTTGGCAAAAGTTGGAATGTAAAATTTATTTATTTATCTCCTCATAATTTTTTTTGATAGGATATAAATAATTTAACCTGAAAAATCCAAAAAAGTTAATGTAGGTTGTACACTCAGAGCTAATATCAATTAATTTCAATATTCCTAGTGATAAAATATTGCATATAGTTCAATGGAAAGATAAGATCCATATAGTTAAGCCCAAATAATTAAGACAAACACATCACGTTAATTATATTAAAATTAACAACCCCCGACAATAGAGGCGATGGAAGATTGCAGTGATGCTTATTTCACCAAAAAAAATGCCTTTAGTGTTGAGCATGAATGGCATCATCACATGGACAGAAGACGAGTGTGGTCCTCTATTGTCTTTAAAGACTCGCTTCAAAAAAATATATGGGAAAATGACTTTCCAAAACCTTCATTATAGATAAACAAATACCTTCATAATCCCATATATTGAGAAAGTCATCCTCAGCAGCTCTTCTAAAAATTGATGCTTTGTCAAGAAACCACTGGAATAAAGTCAAAAGGACAGTAAATTATAGCAGCAGTTAACAGAAGTATTCCAATGCTAATAGACACCATGTTCTAAAGGACAGTAAGTCAAAAGGACAGTAAGTCAAAAGGAAGCAAAAGAAAGAACTCCCTTGTTCTAAGAGACACCATGTCTGGGCAATGGTGCTTGGGATCATCTTGGCATGCCTCGCCATGTAAGCCTGTTATTATGAGATGAGAATGTTTATCCAAAAACAAATGTTGTAAAAAAGTTAATATGCAGAGTAGCATCTGGTATTGTGCTTGGTGGAAGCTCTAAGTTTCATTCAAGAGTGCGATCCATCAAGAACATCATCGTAAAAACATCACAAGAGGCTTCCCAAACCATAAACAACGTGAGGAATTCAGTTCCCCATTACATCAGTTCTGAAATTCCCAACTTATCATTTTTTTTCCAGCCAATCCAACTTCCCTACTTCCAAATTATCCCAACCAGAACCAAGGGCAACACATCAGTAACAATAAGTAGGCAAGATTCTTACTCTAATCCCTCAATATTCAGTTAACATACCCAAGTATTCGAGTAGATGCAGAAACCCAACAAATCCTCTCTTTTAACTCTGCACAGTGGTTATTTTTTCTTGTCATTTCCTCCCTTTTCTTTTCAGCTGTGTTGGTTTTCTGTTGTTACTATTTTTTCAGCATCCTCCGCATAGAGACTCTGTGGATGCATTTCCAATTCCATGTTGCGCTTAATAACCATTTAACACAAAATCTCAGCTTAATCATGTAGCACTTCCAGCCTCCAATTTGTCCCAAATAGAACATTGCACAACAATAACAAATGGCCTTCATTACTGCACAACTCATAATAACAAGGCCAGAGAAGGTGAGCTAGACCTCAGTGAAGGAGTGGAGGAGCTGCACCGAATGCACGACGAGACCATCTCCAAGAGCTGCTCAGCCTGCTGTGCAGCTGCTGGACAACCAACCGGAGGACGAAGACTTGCCGGAGGGAGTGGAGGTGGTGCTCATACCACCGGAGCCACATCTGGGAAGCAACACTAAGCAAAGAGCAAAGACCCAAAGGCGAGCTGTGGTGCCCCGGCGCTGCTCCATAGGCGAGCGTCGGTGCCAAGGAGAAACACTGTACGCCTACATCAACAAACGCTCAGTTTGCTCTCAGTCCTGGGCGTTGCAAAGCCAGGAGACTGCAGCTCCATGAGACCACTCCCTATGTCCAAAACCAGGCCTTCATCGGAGCTGTAAGTCTGTTTTCCGGCGATCACAGGAGTTAGGAAGGAAGAGGAGAGGGCCACTGCACAAAAGACATAAGATTTGGTGGGGGAAGGCAAACAGGAGTTTCAGGCAGAAAAAGCACCCAGGCTGCGTTGCCATTCTGGAGGCGGTAGCGGAGCGCAAAGGCGCGGGAGAAAGGGCTCCAGGGCGTGAAATCGAGGGAGCGGAAGTTGAGGCGGCGCCAGCAGCTAGGGTCGAGGGAGGCGCGGTACCAGGACTTGCAGACGAAGGGGACGGCGACGGCGAGATCTCCGAGGGCGAGGCGGCGGAAGGGGAAGAGGGAGATGAGGCTGAGGTTTAGGTTTAGGCTGAGAGAAGGGATATTGGTTTAGGTTTGGAGGGAATTTTCTGAAATGTTGTAAATTTTGGCCGGTGAAAAAATTAAATTATTTTTTTTGGTTCATTAACATCGGATTTTAAAAACCGCTGTTAAAACCGGTGTCTATTAACAAAAAAAAGGGCGCTCATAGACACCAGCTAAAAAACCGATGTCTATGAGCGAAAATTTGTGCTCATAGACATCAGTTTTTAGAAAAATCGGTGTAAAATACTCAAAGACATCGGTTTTTGCTTAAAACCGTTGTTGTTCCACCGATGTCTATGAGCGATTTTGTTGTAGTGATCGTATTCCTCTTCTAAGCTCGGACGTTGTGTGGGCAACGATCTTCCGAGATGAGAAACCACCAACCACATTCTTCTCCTCCTAGCTAGGTTCGGCCACAAAGAAAGAAGCTTCACCAAGGAAGAAAATCAAAACACTAACCAAGCTCCAAGAGATGCTAGCTTCCTCTCCTTCTTCTTCTTCTTCTCCAAGTAGTATCCGGCCACCACAAGAGCTCCAAGCCTTTGAGAGAGGTTCGGCCACCACAAGAGGAAGAGAGGGAGATGATGATGATGGCCGGCCACACCAAGGAACAAAAGAGGGAGAGAAAATAATAGAGGTTGTGTCTCATGAAGGCACCCCTACCCCTTCTTTTATATTCCTTGGCCTAGGCAAATTAGGAAATTTAATTACAATAAAATTTCATTAATTTCCTTGACATGATTTAATTGAGAAAAATAAAATAAAATTTCCCAAATCAAACTCTAATGGCCGGCCACATCAATGAAGGAAAAAATTTGACAAGTTTTAATCAACAATTAAAACTTCCTAATTTGTTTCCGGAAATTTTAAAAATAAAATTTCTCTTTAAAAATATCTTCATGGTTGATAAAAGGAAATTTCAATAATTTTAATTTTATCAACATGTGGATAATTTTTAAAGAGAAAATAAAATATCTCACCAATCTACAAATAAGGAAAGAGATCTAATCTCTTTCTTTAATCTTTTTAGATCTTTTACAAGAGAAATATTTTAATTTTAATTCTCTTTAATAAATTATTTCTTCCACATAATAAAAATTAAAATTAAAATCCCTTTTTAATTTAATTTGGCCGGCCCCCACTATCTTGGGTTCAAGCTAAGGTCGACCTCCCAATTTTATACCTAGGCCGGCCCTAGCTTGGTTCCCAAGCTAGCTTGGCCGGCCCCCTATTGGTGAGTATAGAAGGTGGGTATAGGTGGGTATAGAACTCTATAAATAAGAGACTACAATAGGGACCGAGAGGAGGAATTGGTTTTGGTCTCCCGATAAAATTAAGCATCCCGTGTTCGCCCCGAACACACAACTTAATTTTATCAATAATAATTCATTCCACTAGAGAACTATTATTGAACTACCGCACCAATCCCAAATTACATTTTTGGGCTCCTTCTTATTATGAGCGTGTTAGTCTCCCTGTGTTTAAGATATCGAATGTCCACTAATTAAGTGAGTTACTGACAACTCATTTAATTAATATCTAAGTCCAAGAGTAGTACCACTCAACCTTATCGTCATGTCGGACTAAGTCCACCTGCAGGGTTTAACATGACAATCCTTATGAGCTCCTCTTGGGGACATTATCAACCTAGTATCTCTAGGACACAGTTTCCTTCTATAATCAACAACACACACTATAAGTGATATCATTTCCCAACTTATCGGGTTTATTGATTCATCGAACTAAATCTCACCCATTGATAAATTAAAGAAATAAATATCAAATATATATGCTTGTTATTATATTAGGATTAAGAGCACACACTTCCATAATAACTGAGGTTTTTGTTCCTTTATAAAGTCAGTATAAAAGAAACGACCTCAAATGGTCCTACTCAATACACTCTAAGTGTACTAGTGTAATTACACAGTCAAGATAAACTGATACCTAATTACACTACGACCTTCTAATGATTTGTTCCTTTCCATTTTGGTCGTGAGCTACTGTTTATAATTTATAAGGTACTGATAACATTATCTTCTGCATGTGACACCACATGCTATGTTATCTACAATATAAATTAATTGAACAACTACAATCAAATGTAGATAATTTGACCAAATGTGATTCTTTATTCAAAACAAATGTTTACAAAAGCTTAGTCTTTCAGTATACACTCCAACATGATCCTCTGTGTGTGATACCACACACCAAGTTATCTACAATATAAATTAATTGAACAACTACATTTATCATAAATATAGTCATTTGACCAATGTGATTCTTATTTCTAGATAAATGTTTATACCAAAAGCTAAGCTTTTAGTATACACTCTAACATTGGGGTAGGAGTATGTGTGTACTCCGACAGCATCCCGTCCACTCGGTCACTCATCAGGAGTAGTGATGCAGAGTGCACGGTTGTCACAGCCCTACCTACTCGGTCCCACCATTGGGTGTGAGATGGCTGACTGGCGTCAGGGGTGACCATGACATTGGCATCATATGCATGATGCATTTATTGCTTGTGTTTATGCTTGCTACATTTATATGCTGTATATTGTTTGGATACCTATGTTTGACATGCATACAGGATTTCTATACCACTCGGACTGTTTGTCCTTATACCCAGGTCCTGGTTAGTACGGTTTTCTCCTGTTTACTTCAGTTGCATTTTATCCTTCTTATATCAGGAGACTGTACGCATGATTAGTGCTAGATGTTAATTCCTTACTATGTATATCAGTTGTACCTGCTGAGCGTTGGACTCACCCCGCCTCCATTGTTGATATTTTTCAGGTTGATGTTGTTAGGAGAGAGTTCCAGTTGTTAGTCCCCTGCAGACCACGAAAATACTGGATGATCTTTTAGTTTTATTGTTTTGACTATGTCCGACTTATTCTGGTTTTGATACTATGGATTTTTGATACTATGGATCTGGTATGAATGTATGTGTCGATGGTTTTGGTGTTTGGATATGTTTTACTACATGCCTGCCTGGACGGCAGAAGAGGTAAGTTGATCTTATTGTCAAATTTGAGCTTTACGAGTGTAGTTGAGTAGGGTTGTTTTTGAGTCCTATTTCTGTTTCAGTTTGTTATCTATTAAACTGCGTGGAATGTCTGTGTGTTATATTTTATTTATGTTATTATTCCAGCCGCATGTGGCTGAGGTATATGAGATGTAGAAAGTTTCAGATTGTCCGCTGTACAGGGGAGATGCTGCCGAAATTTCTTCGGACAGGGACTCCTCTGGGGCGTGACACATGTGGAAGACAAATGAGAGAGATACCCTGAGCCCCCTCAGCGTGTCCCGTGACGATGGTGCACATACCATCAATAAGCTACGCACGACACCAGGGCTTCTTATACTCTAGGAAATCGCTAGAACATCAATCAAAGATTCCGTCAATGTACGTCATCGCCCGATCGTCGCCCTTATCATCGACCGAGTGGATCATCTAGAAAAAACTGGTAAGAGCCTGAACGACGTCAAAGAACAACCCCACCTCCAGCAGATCAGGTGCAAACTCCCGCCCAGGCCCAACAAGAGCTCCCAATATGGCAAGAGGAGAACCACAATAATGCCGCCTAGGAAAATATCAACATGATAGCTGAGGGTCCAATTGATGGAGGCTCTAACTGAGCAAGAAGATCGCATGCCCGTCGCTTGGTGATTTACGCAGTCGGCTGTAGTACAGAGTGAGTAGCTGGACCAGAAATTAGTTTTGGATCCAAGGATCTGGAGGGGTGGAAATACACCATGATGAAGCTTTAATAATTAAGGCTGTTATAGCCAATTATAACATTTCCCATAATTTTATTGACACAGGAAGCTTAGTCAACATCATCTTTAAACAAGCGTTTGAGTAGCTGCAAATAGACCTGAGCGAGCTTCAACCCATGATGACTCATTTTATGGGTTTATATGCAATAAGGTATAGTCGCTCGATTAAATAAAATTGGCTATATTCTTAGGAGAGTAGCCCCTAATTATGAGGACACGACAATTGACCTTTATAGTTGTTGACGTACCCTCGGCCTACAATGTCATTTTGGGTTGACCTACCCTAAATGAATTTTGAGCAGTAGTTTCCACCTTCTGTCAGAAAATATAATTCTCTGTGTAAGGAATTAGGGCGCTAAACACGCAAAAGCACAGCGGAAAACATTTAATTCCTTATCAAGAGGATTCATGCGAAGGGAAGAATAAATAAGCATCCTATACTAAGTTTCATAATAGTTATACCTTGTGTGCACACGATCTCTCGATAGCTAGGATCTCAACACGATCAAGCGTTCATGCCTCTAATGGTATCCACACGAACAAGTGTCTTCGTTTGTCTCACAAACTCTCAAAGTGGAGAAGAAAATACCTTAGGTCGTGCTAGTAACCAAGAAGGTAAGTTTCAGTCAAGATAAGGAAGAAGGAAGAAGAAGAAGAAAAAATTTTCATCTAATAAAAATTATCATCCATAAATTTTCATTTATATTCATCTCATGAATACGAAAGGGTTTTCCCCTTTCATATTCTAATCCAATGGCTCAAAATTGACCATTTAATCCAATGGTTCAAAATTGATTATTCATCTTCCTTGGTGACTATTCATCTTCCTTAGTGAACTCAAGTTCATCCAATGAGTCTAACTCATTGAACCATATCAATCTAAATTGACTCTATGAATCTAATTCAAAGTAGACTCAATCCAATAATTGGATTCAATTGAGTCTAACTCAATGAGTCTAATTTGGATTAGATTTAATGTAATAATTCATCATATGAATCTATCTCCAAATTAACTTGTTATTTGTGTGTGACCCAATAGATTCTCATAACGTTGGCAATGTATCTAAATTAACATTTAGATACATAAGCAATGAGTGGCATCTTGCAAGGCATCACTGCTACCCAAGTGACGAGAATGTCGAGATCCAACAACCTTTATGTTTCTTGATCTCTTAGTAGACACATTCAATCAAATAAGCTTAATATCTCATATTGACTCATTTGCACATGACCATACTTTCTTGTGTCCTACTAATCAAGGGGCCCACAGATATCGCCTCTATCATATGGAAGGGATAAATCTCATCTACATCACTCACATGACTTCGCATAATTCATTGCATACCTAGTGATCAACTTTATTGTCCACCTTGTTACAGGTGACATTTGTCGATACCAAAGTACACAACTCCTTATGTAGGAAACTGTAGTGACCTCAGGTCTAAGGACTATTCATACCAATAGTCACATGAGAATATTTATGACACTCATATAATGATCCATGAAATATTCTCATGGCGGGTCATTCAGTATATATTCTCTAATATATACCCATATGTTAACCTGATATCTCATATTCATGACTTGTGAGATTAAGTCATCTGTTGACCTATATGATAGTCTCAACGCATTAATATTGTTCTTGTATATTAATACTTCAGTAGGAATAGTTAAGATTAGTGTTCTATGTATATCTATAATATCTCACTATCAATTCAACCAATTGATATGCTGTAGATAAGAATCTACTACCTAGGGACATTATTATATTTATTCAATTGGCACTGAATTAAAATAAAAATAATAACCAACTTTGGTTTTTATTAATAATGAAATATGATATAAAAATAAGCCTTTTACAATCATCTCATAATTAGTACTAGAGTTATTACTAATAATCTCCCACTAACACTAGTGCTAATCAATGAGATATCAAATACCCATTGACCTAGTGTGACCATCATACTTTCTCTGTGCCAAAGCATTGATTAAAGGATCTGCAATGTTAGCATCGATTGGTACTCTTCATATCCTCACATCTCATCTATCAATGATCTCTCAAATGAGATGGAACCGCTGTAGTATCTAATACCTAGCACCACCATTTAAACAAAATACATACCCTAACTACGATATGTAATCATCCTTATATGTTTGGAAGCTAGCATCGGTATAACCCTTTACCACAAGCTCTTCATCGCCTCCAAAAATCAAGAAATAATCTTGAGTTCTTCTCAAGTACTTAAGAATATTCTTGACTGTTATCTAGTGACCATAGCCTGGATCTGACTGGTATCTGCTCGTTATACTCAATGCATATGAGACATCTTGGTGAGTACAAAGCATGACATACATGATAGACCCTATAACAGATGCATACGGAATCTGATCCATGCGGTCCCTTTCTTCCTTAGGGGCATTGAGTCTTCGAAAGACTCACACCATGTGACATCAGCAAGAATCCCTTCTTGGAATTCTGCATGGCAAAATGTTTAAGTACGTTATCAATATATGTACTCTGACTTAGACCAATCAATCGCTTAGATCTATCTCTATAGATCTTGATACCTAAAATATAGGCTGCTTCACCTAAGTCCATCATTGAAAAACAATTCTCAAGCCAAGTCTTCACTGACTGAAGAGTAGGGATATCATTTCCAATGAGAAGAATGTCATCTACATACAATATGAGAAAGATGACCGTGCTCCCACTAACCTTCTTATAGACACAAAGTTCATCTTCATTCTTGATGAAACCAAATGTTTTGTTCGCATCATCGAATCGAAGATTCTAGTTCCTAGAAGCTTGCTTTAATCCATAAATGGATCTTTGCAACTTACAAACCTTTCTAGCATGCTTTGGATTGAAAAAACCCTCAGGTTGTGCCATGTACACATCCTCGAGTAGATTTCTATTAATAAATACGGTTTGGCATTCATCTGCCAGATCTCATAATCATAGTAAGCAGCAATAGCAAGCATGATCCGAATGGACTTTAGCATCGCAACTGGTAAAAAAGTTTCATCATAGTCTATACCATGAATCTGCTTGAATCTTTTAGCTACCAATCTACCTTTATAGCTATGCATATGACCATCCATGTCAGTCTTCACCTTGAAGACCCACTTACACCCAATGGGTTTAATCCCTTCAGGTGGATCAACCAAAGTCCATACTTGGTTAGTGTACATGAATTCTATTTCGGATCTCATGGCCTCTAGCCATTTCTTAGAATCTGGGCTTTGTATAGCTTCCTAATAAGATGTAGGCTCGATGAGACCAACTAGCATTACATCACCGTTGTCAGACAAGAGTAAAGAATATCTCTCAAGTTGACGATGGGTCCTATCAGATCTACGTAGAGCTTGTACTACTTGAATAGGTTGTTGCTCCATAACTTCTTGTGGTGTAACAACATCATGATCCAAAACATCTTGTGGTTCCTGTTCAGTTTCCATCAAGGTGTCAGTGCTAGTTTGTGCATCTTGAATTTCTTCAAGATTGACTTTACTCCCACTAGTTTTTCTAGAAACAAATCCCTTTCTAGAAAGACACAAGTTCTGACAACAAACACCTTGCCTTGTGTGGGATTATAAAAGTAGTATCCCTTTGTTTCCTTAGGATATCTTACAAAATAACACTCGTCTGATTTGGGTCCTAGTTTATCTGAGACTTGTCATCAAACGTAAGCCTCACAATCCCAAATCTTAATAAAAGAAAACTTGGGACTCTTCCCAGTCCATATCTTATATGGTGTCTTTATGACAGCCTTAGATGGAATGCGGTTAAGTGTGAAAGCGGTCGTCTCTAGAGCATGTCCCCAAAAGGAAGTAGGAACATTTGTATGACTCATCATCGATCGTATCATATCTAATAAAGTATGATTTCTCCTTTCTAAAACACCATTCCATTGTGGTGTTCCAGGTGGAGTGAGTTGAGATATGATCCCACACTCAACAAGATGGTCATGAAACTCTTGGCTAAGGTATTCCCCACCTCGATATGATCGAAGCATCTTAATACTCTTTCTAAATTGGTTTTGTACTTTATTCTTGAATTCTTTAAATTTTCTAAAGGATTCTGACTTATGTCTCATCAGATACACGTAGTCATACCTACTAAAATCATCAGTAAAGGTAATGAAGTAATGATAGCATCCTCTGGCTGCTATTTTGAAAGGGCCACATACATTAGTATGTATAAGTCCTAACAAGTCATTAGCCCTTTCGCTATGTCCACTAAATGGAGCCTTTGTCATCTTGCCTTAGAGACAAGATTCACATGTCTCATATGATTCAAAATCAAATGAGTCCAAAAGTCTATCCTTATGGAGTTGGGATATGCAACTCTCGTTTATGTGACCTAAGCGACAATGCATGAGATATGTTTAGTTCAAGTCATTAGACTTGAACCGTTTGGTATTTATGTTATAGATTGGGTTTTTAAAGTCTAGAACATAGAGACCATTCATAAGAGGTGCACTACAATAGAACATGTCTTTGAAATAAATGAAACAATATTTGTCCTTTATTACAAATTAAAATCTTTTTTTGTCCAAACAAGAAACAGAGATAATGTTCTTAGTCAAAGCAGGCACATAACATCACTCTTCTAGTTCTAAAACAAGCCCAATGGGCAAAGATAAGGAATATGTTCCTACAACAACAACAACTCTTGCACCATTGCCTACTCGTAGGTCCACTTCACCCTTTGTCAACGTTCTACTATTTCTCAACCCCTGCACATTAGTACAAATGTGAGATGCATATCTAGTATCTAATACCCATGAAGAAGAAATAGATAGATTGACTTCTATAATATATATATATATATATATATACCTGAAGCAGAAGTCTCACATTTCTTCCGTTTTAGTTCCTCTAGGTACACCTTGCAATTCCTCTTCTAGTGTCCAGTCTCACTGTAGTGGAAGTAGGTTCCTTCCTTTGCAACCCCACCTTTAGGTTTCAATGTATGAGTCCTGCCCTTGCTTTTGGCACGGGTCTTACCTTACCTTTGGGCTTCCATTTGCCTTTGTCCTTTTGTACTATCAAAATAGTACTAGGCTTTGCCTTCTTAAGGTTGAGTTTAGCAGTTCTCATCATGCTCAACATCTCAGGTAATGATTTGTCAATTTCATTCATGTTATAATTCATGACAAATTGACTGTAGCTCTCAGGCAACGACTGCAAGATAAGATTAGTGACTAATTCTTGGCCTAATGGAAATCCAAAACTTTGTAGGTTTTCTACATACCCAATCATTTTGAGTACATATGGTCCTACAGGACTACCTTCTTGCATCCTGCATTGAAATAATGCCTTAGAGATCTCAAATCTCTCATGCCTTGCTTGTTCTTAATATAGTTGTCTAAGATGTTCAACTATATCATAAACATCCATGTTCTCATGTTGCTTCTGAAGCTCAAAGTTCATGGTGGCGAGCATAAGGCATGACACATCTAATGTATCATCTTGATGCTTCTTGTAAGCATCCCTATCATCTCAGTGGCAGTAGTGGGTGGTGCTTCAGAAATGGGCTGCTCTAGGACGTATAGTTTTCGTTTTTACTTGAGAACTATTCTCAAGTTTCTGTACTATTTCAAGAAATTAGCTCTATTGAGCTTGTCCTTATCAAGGATAGATCACAGAGAGAGAGAGAGTGTTCGACGTATTTGACAACATGGTAATCTACAAAAACATAATGTAGAAAGAAGTATCATATATCGATCATTTAATTAGGCCCTTAATTAAATGATTCTCTTAATGAATTGTAAAGCTTGGTAGGAGCAAGTCATGGTTGTAGTTTTACCGACATTACTAACTCCAAATCCAAATGCAATGACATTCATGTGGGACAAGATCCATATTATACCTCATCTTGAGTTAGCTTTGGCCAATTACCCAAAACTCATATAATGTAGGTAGGCATCTTATTCCAATTGCATCAAATGCAACTCTTTTATAGCTAGATGAACAATACTATTTGTTCATTTGCCCATCTTATGAAATCCATATTATACCTCATCTTGAGTTAGCTTTGGCTAATCGCCTAAGATTAGTATAATTTGAATTCCATCTTATGGGATATGCCTCTAAGCTCTCAATCCAAGTGAGACAACTTAGTTAAGTCGCACCCAAAGTTTAATAGTCGGACATCACAATTATCCTGTCGCACTCTAGCAAGATAAATCGAGTCACTTTGCTTTGACAAAACCTGACTACAATTGATTGAGCTAGAAGTGAGTACTAAACTTTGGTAGGCATATATTAAAAGGACCTAATTATGTTTAAACTAAACATGTATCGAATATAATCAAAGCACACATCACATATATGCATAAATAAAATGTGATATGGTTATGGCCCCCATAAACTATAATCCTCTCAAGCCAATGAGAAGAGTGATAAGTCAACCTAGGTTAAAGTAGCTTCTCCAAGTGCTTCCTTGGTTGTCGTGTGTTGTTGTCCTTCCTTTTCACCCGTCATCCAGTAGACTAACTCCTTTCTAATTTGTACATTACAAAATCTAAAGAAACTTGAGTTACATTCGAATGTAGTCTAAACTTACAACAAGAATGAGAAAGATGAAGGTACGACACGTAGGTCGCATTATGAATTACAACATCACACACAATCATATTGGTGTTAAAGAGATATAACCATGCACCATGTCATTTATATTCATAATATCCTTATGACATAAATTTACTATGATTTCAACAACAAATTATGAGCCCATGTTATTCACAACATTTTGGCCAAGACCACCTTATTGCTCACAACTTCTCTTGGGCCAAAACCTTGCAAGTATATATCTAGCAAATGAAATAGGTTATAGTACTCGTTCATAACATGTATGAAGATACTATATCCTCTAGTTTGTCCATATACTTACTGTTTCATTCCCAACAGAAACAAAAAACTCATAATCATGAAAATATAGCAAATCTATCATGCAAATTTTTATATCACACATATAAAAATTCTACAACATAGTATATCCCTTCGCAAGTGGCTCTGATACCACTATAAGGAACTAGGGCGCTAAACACGCGAAAGCGTAGCGGAAAATATCTTGTTCCGTATCAAGAGGATCCATGAGAAGGGAAGAATAAACAAGCATCCTATACTAAGTTTCATGATAGTTATACCTTTGGTGCACACAATCTCTCGACAGCTAGGATCTCAGCACAATCAAGCGTTTGTACCTCTAACGGTATCCACATGAACAAGTGTCTTCGTTGGTCTCACAAACTATCAAAGTGGAGAAGTAAACTACCTTAGGTTGTGCTAGCAACCAAGAAGGTGAGTTTCGACCAAGATGAGGAAGAAGGAAGAAGAAGAAGAAGAAAAGTTTTCATCTAATGAAAATTATCATCCATAAATTTTCATTTATATCCATCTCATGAATACCAAAGGGTTTTGCCCTTTCATCTTCCAATCCAATGGCTCAAAATTAACCATTTAATCCAATGGTTCAAAATTGACTATTCATCTTTCTTGGTGACTATTAATCTTCCATGGTGAACTCAAGTTCACCCAATGAGTCTAACTCATTGAACAATCACCCAATGAGTCTAACTCATTGAACCATATCAATCTAAATTAACTCCATGAATCTAATTCAAATTAGACTCAATCCAATAATTAGATCCAATTGAGTCTAGCTCAATGAGTCTAATTTGGATTAGATTTAATCCAATGATCCATCATATGAATCTATCTCCAAATTAATTTATTTTTTAAGTGTGACCCAATAGGTTCTCGTAATATTGACAATGTATCCAAATCAACATTTAGATATGATGTGGGTTAGGTTTTAAGGGTCTTCAGATGAGGAAAGAAAAGGAAGAAAGAGTCAAAGGAGGTAGGCTAATAACGGCCGAAACATACTTTCAGAATAAAGGTAGACCAATATCGGTCGATACATGCCTGCCGAACGAAGGTAGGCCAATATCAGTCGATACATGCCTGCCGTATGAAGGTAAGCCAATATTGGTCGGGATATACCTTCAGAACAAAGATAAAACAAATATCGGCCGATACATGCCTGCCGAACGAAGGTAGGCCAATATTGGTCGGGACATACCTTCAGAACAAAGGTAGACCAATATCGGTTGATACATGCTTGCCGTATGAAGGTAAGCCAATATTGGTCGGGACATACCTTTAGAACAAAGGTAGACCAATATCAGTCGATACATGCTTGTCGTATGAAGGTAAGCCAATAACGACCGATACATACTCCATAGCAAAGATAGAACAATATCGGCCGATACATGCCTGCCGAACGAAGGTAGGCCAATATCGGTCGAGACATGCCTACCGTATGAAGGTAAGCCAATATTGGTCGGGATATACCTTCAGAACAAAGATAGACCAATATCGGTTGATACATGCTTGTCATATGAAGGTAAGCCAATATTGGTCGGGGCATACCTTCAGAACAAAGGTAGACCAATATCGGTCGATACATGCTTGCCGTATGAAGGTAAGCCAATAACGGCCGAAACATAACTCCAGAGCAAAGATAGACCAATATCGGTCAAGAGGGTTCTTTCGAGCAAAGAACCCACACAGTTCCTTCAATGAATACCTTAGAAACATGTTGAATAAAATATTGTTTTGACACAACAAAGATACAAATAGAAGTCACATGAAGAAGAATCATACATGAATATATCAAATAGAATAATTCATGATAGAGAATATATATTTTGGCGGGAAATATGCTTTCAGCTTGTCTTGCAGGGGCTAAATGACGAAGAAGGTACATCTGGGGTACAAAAAAGATTCCTTAAAAATTATCTTCCGCAAGTGCACAGCTAACATCATCTCATAACGAACTCTAACAAACCAGGGTCCACTTCATGACTACGGAGGTCACATGAAGTGGTATAAAAGGGGGAATCCTCTCCGTTGGCGAGGTAGGTTCACATCATTGTGTACTTTCACAACCCTAATTTTCTGGCTACTGTTCATCTTCTTTCTTCTTCCTTCCTCGACATCAAGGGAGATCCCTAACTTGAGCGTCGGAGGGCCTAGCCAGGGATTCCCACCCCCGTCTTAGGTCACTGACGATAGTGTTGGTTGGTCTCTTGTGCGCAGGGAGCCTCGGGAGCTTGAAAGTTCGACTTTCTCCTATTTGGACGGGGATTTCTTCCTACTTATCAGATTTCCTTCGGTGACTCTGGTTTTCTTCCGATCCGCTTTGGGTTCCTCGGGTCAAGGTTCCACCGGCATTATTCTTCATCAGTACATTGGGTTTCCTTCTTCCGGATCTCCTTCACGGTCATCTTCTCAGACAGGATCAAATTTGGCGTCGTCTGTGGGAACTTCGCCTGAATCTGAGACTACGTGATGGAAGAGGCTGGGAAGTCGAACCTACTTACTATCAGCCGTGAGGATTTAGATCTCCTCATTAATTCTCATGTTCAGAAAGCCCTACAACAACAACAACAACAACTGCAAGTTCATACTGGGGCCACTCTGCCGACGGCTCATCATCCGGCGTTATCAACTACTGAGCATCGGAAAGGAAAGGAGATAGAAGAAGAAGAACCTTTGTATTTTCCTCCAGCTACTATTTCTCCAACCAGACGTCCACGAGCCTTCCTTCGCACTCCCTTGGATCCAGGGGGTAAGAGGCCTGTGTTCCAAGAGTCCTCTGGTGAGGCGCCGGACAGAGAGAAGCGTAAGATTAAAATGATAACTAGTGATAGTTCACCAGAAAAGGTCATCTCCCCATTCTCACAAAGTGTATTAGATGACCCACTTCCTAAGCGATATCAGAATCTGCAAATTGGAGAATATACCGGAATCATAGATCCGGAAGATCACTTGTTGAAATTTGAGAATGTAGCCTTGTTGCAACAATTCTCCGATGGGGTGAAGTGTCGGATGTTTCTCACTACTCTTGGGGGAGCAGCACAACGCTGGTTCAAAAGGTTGCCCGAAAAGTCCATTAGAAAATTTAAGGACTTCAAGAAAGTCTTTCTACATCATTTCTCCAGCAATAAAAGGTATCATAAGACCCCGTGGAGTTTATTTTAAATTAAGCAGACGTCTAAAGAATCCATCCGGGCATATATCAAAAGGTTCAATCAGGTAGCTATAGATGTACCTAATGCCACTACTGAAATATTAGTAAGTGCCTTCTCTCAGGGTTTGAATGATAATGATTTCTTTAAAGATTTGGTAAGAAATCCTCCTGTTAATTTTGATTCCTTGATCGAGCATGCTACTGAGTTCATCAACGTAGAAGAAGCTCAAGCTGCTCGTAGGAAAGAAGGTGTTCCCTCTTCTCCCACTCATGCTAAGGAGAAGGCTCCAACCCCCGTACCCCCACCAAGAGGACCTAGAACCACTCATCCACCTCATCGACAACCAGATTATCGTCCACAAGCTGTACAGCATGTAGAGATGCAGCCGGAGGCACCAAGGAGATGGTGTACTTATCATAAAACCAGCAGTCATCACACTGATGACTGTTTTGTTTTGAAAAATAGACGAGTCAATAGAGAGCGCTATCAGAGGCAGAACTATTATCGGCAGTAGCACCCCAGGCAGCAAAGTCCGTTTAAACTGGAATATCACCCGGATGGAACCCGGCAAGAAGCAATACCTGTCCCAGCTGGTACCAGCCAAGTATCAGATAAAGCACCTTCCGAAACCACAATGACTCGTCAGGAAGAGAATAGAAACAATGCTATTCGGGGTAATATTAACATGATTACGGGCGGACCCACTGATGGGGATTCTAACAGAGCTAGAAAAGCACATGCCCGAAGATTGGAGATTCATGCAGTAGGATGCAGTATGGAATGAGCAGCCGGTCCTGAAATAAGCTTCGGGCCCAAAGATCTTGAGGGGGTAGAAATACCTCATGACGACGCATGGATCATCAAAGCTGTGATAGCCAACTACGCCATTGCTCGTACCTTCATAGACACTGGCAGTTCAGTCAATATTATATTCAAAAAGGCTTTTCATCAGCTACAAATTGACCCAGTGAACTTCAACCGATTGCAACTCCTCTGTATGGATTCACAGGCAATGAAGTGCAACCTTTGGGTCAAATAAAATTGGCCATTTCTCTAGGAGAGGAACCCCTTATGAGAACTAGGAGATCCTATTTTATGGTAGTAGATGTTCCATCTTCTTACAATGTGATATTGGGTCGGCCTGCCTTGAACGAGTTCAGGGCAGTCGTTTCTACTTTCTGTCAAAAGATTAAGTTTCCTGTGGAGGATCAGGTTGGAGAAGTACGAGGTGATCAAAAGACAGCCCAGAAATGTTACGTAGAAATCATTCGAACTGAGGCCAACACCGTCCGGAAGATTCAAAGAATGGAAGTTAATGCCATTCGCGAAAAGCAGCTCGTCCTGGTTTATGAAGAAAAGGAAGAAGTTCAAATCCAGACTGGGCGGCCAGAAGCTATCACCTACGTTGCAGCCGATCTTGATCCTGATCTTAAAGCTGAGTTGGTGCAATGTTTGAAGAAGAATAATGATGTGTTTGCCTGAACTCCCAAAGAAGTTTCGGGCATTTCTCCTGCTATCATGGAACATTCCTTGCATATCTTCCCGGATGCCCGCCCAGTCATGCAAAGAAAGAGGAGTTTTAGTGCGGAACAGAATCAGATTATCAAGGAAGAAATAACCAAGCTTATGGAGGTCGGATACATCAGGGAAGTTCAATTCCCAAGCTGGCTGGCCAATGTGGTATTAGTCTCTAAACCCGGGAATAAATGGCGAGTGTGCATTGACTTTCGGGATCTCAACAAAGCTTGCCCAAAGGACTATTATCCCCTACCCAGAATCGATCAGCTGGTTGACTCCACTGCCGGATGCGAATATATCTCTATGTTGGATGCGTATCAAGGTTATCATCAAGTCCCCTTTGTTGGTGCAACCTTAGGTCAAGGTTGACCTGGTTGACCAGACTCGAGTTGACTTGACTTGAGTTGTGTTTTGATGTTTGACGAGTTATGTTTGACAATGTTTGACGTGAACAGAAAAGTTGTATCTTGATGTTTTACAAGGATACAAGCTTGGGAGATTGTGGGTGCAACCCGTGGTCAAGGTTGACCTGGTTGACCCGAGGTGAGTTGACCTGACTCGGAAAAGTCCAAGCAGGGAGCTTGGCACGGGAAAAGTCCAAGCAGGGAGCTTGGCATGGGAAAAGTCCAAGCAGGGAGTTTGGCATGGTGAAAAGTCCAAGCAGGGAGCTTGGCACGGGAAAAGTCCAAGTATGGAGACTTGGCACGGAGAAGTCCAAGTATGGAAGCTTGGCACATGGGAAGTTAGAGAGGGCTCGGTAGCTAGTTCTCCGGACTGTGGTCAGAGAGGGCTCGGGAGCTCGTTCTCTGGACCGGATGGAAGTCGGAGAGGGCTCGGTAGCTCGTTCTCCGAACTGTGGTCAGAGAGGGCTCGGTAGCTCGTTCTCTGGACCGGATGTAGAAAGTCCTGGTGAGTGAAGCCAGGCAGACGTATAAGTCCTGGTGAGTGAAGCCAGGCAGTGGGAAAGTCCTGGTGAGTGAAGCCAGGCAGTGGGAAAGTCCTGGTGAGTGAAGCCAGGCAGTTGTGAAAACCCTAGTGAGTGAAGCTAGGTGAAAGTCCTGGTGAGTGAAGCCAGGCAGTGGGAAAGTCCTGGTGAGTGAAGCCAGGCAGTTGGAAAGTCCTGGTGAGTGAAGCCGGGCAGATTGGAAATCCTGGTGAGTGAAGCCAGGTGAAAACCCTAGTGAGTGAAGTTAGGTGAAAGTCCTGGTGAGTGAAGCCGGGCAAGGGAAAATCCAGATGGATCAAGGGTGATCGGACATCTGGTGTTGAGAAGGTCAAGTAGGTCAAGGGAGTGACCGGATACTTGACACGAAGAGAAAAGTCCAAGTGGGTCAAAGGGATTGACCGGACACTTGGTGGGGAGTCTTAGCAGGTCAAGGGAGTGACCGGATGCTAAGCATGATGTACCAAGAGGTCAAGGTTGACCGGATATTGGTTTGGACTTGGTTTGGGCAAAAACCAAGACCTGGATCGGTCTGGTGACCGATCCACTGATACTGTGGTTTCCTGATCGGTCTGGAGACCGATCAGAAAGCGATCAGTGTGCCTCTGTGAGCTTACTGATCGGTCTGGGGACCGATCAGCATAAAGCCTGATCGGTCTGGGGACCGATCAGCATAAAGCCTGATCGGTCCCCACGACCGATCAGATCAGCCCCAGACCGATCAGGGTGATGCCTGATCGGTCTGGCCCTAGCCGTTGAGAGACAACGGCTAGATTCTTCTACTGTCTTTGGCCTCTGTTCTTCTCGCAGGTGGATGCAGGCTATAAAAGGGCTGAGGACTTCTACAGTGGAGTCTCTCTTCTTCCTTCTTCTTCCTCCTCTGAACTGAGCTGTTGTTCTTCTGAAAGCTGTGCTCTTGAGCTTTGCTGAGCTCCGAAGCTTCGGGTGAGCTTCTTTGACTGAGTTGCTTGTTGGCATTCGTCCGTGAAGTTGGTGCTTCATCCGGGACTTCAGTCGACGAGAAGGCAAGCGAGTATTTGTACATTCATTGTGTATTTTGTTCTTGCTCTTCTTTGTATTTCCATATTGCTGTTGCAAGCTATTGTGGCAAGGTTTCTCCACCCACAAGGAGTATTTATTAGCCGGTTCTCCGGGAACTCATCCACCGACGGATTGATAGGGCTCGTCCACCTTACAGACACGCCGAGGAGTAGGAGTATCACCTCCGAACTTCGTTACATCCATCGAGTTTGAGGTTTGTCTTTTTCCTTTTCGTTTCTACGGTTTCATTTCCGCTGCGCTAACCCTAATCGTAGGAAGAAACGCAAAGAATTTGGGGCGGCTATTCACACCCCCCTCTCTAGCCGAGTATGACGATCCTAACAAGTGGTATCAGAGCGAGGTGGCTCTTCGCCGGATTAACATCCGAGGGAGCATAAGCTAGAGATGGATCAATTCGGAGAGGATATCACGATTCCACCCTTCTACGATCGCGACGACTTCACGTATTGGAAGGTAAGGATGAAGTACTTTCTTATGACTAACCTAGTTCATTGGAGTTGTGTGCAAGTAGGGTTTACCCATCCGGTGGATAAAGACGGAAAAACCCTAGAGAAGAAAAAGTGGACGAAGGAGCAAATCCACCAATCCACAATCAACGATGAGGTAACGAAAATTCTTGAATTTTCATTACCTAATGATATTTTGTGTAAGGTAGGTGGATATAACAATGCCAAGGAGTTGTGGAACAACTTGGCCAAGCTCCATGAGGGAAGCTCCATTTCAAGTCATGAAGAGGAGTCAAGTGAGCCAAGTAGCTCACATCATGGAGGAGAGGAATTAGAAGTTGAGGGCTACTCAACATCTAAGGAAGAAGAGGAGGAGAGTTCTTCTTCAAGAATGGAGCAAGAGGAAGAAGCTTCTACCTCCGGAAGGGATGAAGAAGAAAGTCTTCATCCATCCTCAACCCTAGGTAACTCAAGCATTTCAATTTCAAATAAATTACACATAATGTACTTTGAGTGTAGGGAATTTGGACATTACAAGAGTAAATGTCCAAAGAGGGTTAGAAAGACTCCACCGGTGCCAAAGGTCAAGGAAGTCGGAGTCCCAACACGCAAGGGCAAGGAGCACGTGGTGTGCTTCCAATGCAAGCGAAAGGGACACTATAGGAGTCAATGTCCGAGGGGGAGGCAACCTCACAAGGACAAGAGACCGAGCACGTCAATAGGGGGAGCGAAGGCAAACCCTAAGGTAACATTTAAGTCTCACTCTTGCAATAAGACACATGCTAGTAGTTTTGTTGCAATTGTTAATAATGATAAGCATGTTAACTTTAGGAACCAATATATGTGCTTAGGTGCTAAACATGTTAGCCTAGGTAAGGACAACACTAGAAATGTCAATCCTAGGATTAACTCATCTAAGGTTAAGGATAACCTAGGTAGAAATCCCAAAACAACTAGACATATGCCTAGGAATACCTCAAAGACAAATGACAAGTTAAAACTTGAGGCCTTAGAAAAGGAAAATCAAGTCTTGAGGTCAAGACTTGACTCTTTAGAAAAGACCCTTAAAAATTTGGAAAAGTCAAATATAGGGTCTAAGGGGCAAAAACCAAAGCCCAAGGACATGAAAGGTTTGGGTCACAAACCTAAGTCCCAAGTGGTCAAGCCCACTTATCACAATGTTCCATTAGATTATGGAACAAAATCTAGGGTAAGGAAGACCATCACCAAGGTCACAAGGGGAGTCACCCCTAGAGTTGATCTTGATGAGTCCCAAATGACCAAGGCTTCAAAGCCTAGGAGGGTCATTAGAAGGGTTGCTAGGGAAGTCATCCCTAGTGAATACTTAGTGAACCCAATGAGCTCCAATAGGTATTGGGTTCCTAGGAGCGTGATTTCATCACGCTAGATGGGTTAGGGTGTGCCAACCTTACTTGAATAGGTAGTTAACCTAATCATGGCAAAAGGTGGCACTTTAGGAATTTTCAAGGTGAAATCAAGCCTTGAAAATGAAATTGAAAATTATTCCTAAGGTGATTAGGATGTGCCAACCACATTTGAGGAATTTCCTAGAGTCAATCTAGTTGGGACATAGTGATCTAAAAGTCTTGAGGATATGATTTTAGGTCTATTACACTTAGGAATATAGAATTTATGGCAAAATGATCAAAATTATCAAAAATGGCAACTAAGGCTAGAATTAGGTATTTTCTATACCTTGACATGTTATTTGCCATATATTGTTTGCCATATGCCATGTCATGACATCATATTTAATCTATGATCATTTGAAATGTCATGATAATGCTTAGGTTATTTATATGTCATGCTTTATTTAAGTTTCATACTTTATGCCATGACATCATGACATTGGCACATGTTATTATGTATGATATCATTTTATGCCATGTCATCATTTCTTGCATTTATAATCAATGAAATTGATTTAAGGTTAAAAACACAATTTGATATGGAGATCAAATTGATGTTTAGAAAATGCATGAGACCTTAGCCTAAGATAACCTAAACCCATATCTCACATCAAAATTGACTTGGATGTGTTTGATATACCTTAGATGTGTGTGAGATATTAGGATGATGAGTTAGGAACAAGGTGTATAGTTCTTGTACCTAGATGAGCCTAATTCAAAATTGGGGATCATAGGGAAAGCTTATGTACAAGTCATGTACATTTAGCCCTAAGATTATGATCCTAAATTGAATTGGTTTAAAATCATTTCAAAATTAATTTGAAAAACCTTGATGAAGCTTTTCTAGTGATAGCATTCATCATTGAACAAGTTGATACAAAGATAAGTTAACTTTGAGCTATTTCAAAGACTTTTGAACTTTGTATCAAGATTGAAAAATGGAAGTTATTTTCATAGAAAACTATTTTTCCATGATAGTATATGTTATGAGGAATGTATCCTCAAAATTTCACAAATTTTGGAATTTTCTGTAATTTTCTAGAGGTTTCTGAATTTCGTGGAGAGAAATTAGAACTTATCATACCTTTATCAGGTTTGTGGACCGATCAGAAGGGTTTCTGATCGGTCCAGGGGAGCCTGGATCGGCCACTGTGACCGATCCAGAGGGAGCCTGATCGGTCTGGTGAACGATCAGGGCATGCCAAATTGCTGAAATTCGACTGGTTGTCTGAAATTTCAGCTCGGGAGTTGGTATTTTGAAGGTTTGAAACTCTCCAAGACATTGTTGGTGCAATGGTCAAGGGGGAGTTGACCTTTAGGGGGAATTTTACCTATTAGTCAAGGGGATTTGACTTTTAGGGGGAGTTTTTACTCCTAAAGACTTGAGTGATATGGGATTATCACTAAGTTAATTGTTGGACCTTAGTATCAAGGGGGAAATTAAGAGTTTCAATGAAAGGTATGGGACTTTCATTAGGAAGAAACTCTTGACCTTGATTCATTCTTTTTGATGTGTGTCAAAAAGGAGGAGAGTAGAAAGGAGAATGGAGAATGTCTAGAGAATGTTCAGGGAAGAACATTGGAAAACCTAAGTTAGGTTATCGGGTTAACCTAACTTGATTATGGGTTTGATTATGGGTTTTGTCAAACATCAAAAAGGGGGAGATTGTTGGTGCAACCTTAGGTCAAGGTTGACCTGGTTGACCAGACTCGAGTTGACTTGACTCGAGTTGTGTTTTGATGTTTGACGAGTTATGTTTGACAATGTTTGACGTGAACAGAAAAGTTGTATCTTGATGTTTGACGAGAACAGAAACTTGGGAGGTTGTGGGTGCAACCCTTGGTCAAGGTTGACCTGGTTGACCCGAGGTGAGTTGACTTGACTCAGAAAAGTCCAAACAGGGAGCTTGGCCAGCAGGGAGCTTGGCATGGGAAAAGTCCAAGCAGGGAGTTTGGCATGGTGAAAAGTCCAAGCAGGGAGCTTGGCACGGGAAAAGTCCAAGTATGGAGACTTGGCACGGAGAAGTCCAAGTATGGAAGCTTGGCACATGGGAAGTCGGAGAGGGCTCTGTAGCTCATTCTCCGGACTGCGGTCAGAGAGGGCTCGGGAGCTCATTCTCTGGACCAGATGGAAGTCGGAGAGGGCTCGGTAGGTCGTTCTCCGAACTGTGGTCAGAGAGGGCTCAGTAGCTCGTTCTCTGGACCGGATGTGGAAAGTCCTGGTGAGTGAAGCCAGGCAGACGGATAAGTCCTGGTGAGTGAAGCCAGGCAGTGGGAAAGTCCTGGTGAGTGAAGCCAGGCAGTTGTGAAAACCCTAGTGAGTGAAGCTAGGTGAAAGTCCTGGTGAGTGAAGCCAGGCAGTGGGAAAGTCTGGGAAAGTCCTGGTGAGTGAGGCCAGGCAGTGGGACAGTCCGGGTGGGTGAAGCCGGGGAAAGGGGAACTCCTGGTGAGTGAAGCCAGGTGAAAACCCTAGTGAGTGAAGCTAGGTGAAAGTCCTGGTGAGTGAAGCCGGGCAAGGGAAAATCCAGATGGATCAAGGGTGATCGGACATCTGGTGTTGAGAAGGTCAAGTAGGTCAAGGGAGTGACCAGATACTTGACACGAAGAGAAAAGTCCAAGTGGGTCAAAGGGATTGACCGGACACTTGGTGGGGAGTCTTAGCAGGTCAAGGGAGTGACCGGATGCTAAGCATGATGTACCAAGAGGTCAAGGTTGACCGGATATTGGTTTGGACTTGGTTTGGGCAAAAACCAAGACCTGGATCGGTCTGGAGACCGATCAGAAAGCGATCAGTGTGCCTCTGTGAGCTTACTGATCGGTCTGGGGACCGATCAACAGGAAGCCTGATCGGTCCCCGGGACCGATCAGGGTACGCACAGAGAGTTGGGCAACTCTCTGTGAAAGTATTCTGATCGGTCTGGGGACTGATCAGCATAGAGCCTGATCGGTCCCCACGACCGATCAGATAAGCCCCAGACCGATCAGGGTGATGCCTGATCGGTCTGGGGACCGATCAGCAGGAAGCCTGATCGGTCCCCGGGACCGATCAGGGTACGCACAGAGAGTTGTGCAACTCTCTGTGAAAGCATTCTGATCGGTCTGGGGACCGATCAGCATAGAGCCTGATCGGTCCCCACGACCGATCAGATCAGCCCTAGTTCGATCAGGGTGATGCCTGATCAGTCTGGCCCTAGCCGTTGAGAGACAACGGCTAGATTCTTCTGCTGTCTTTGGCCTCTGTTCTTCTCGCAGGTGGATGCAGGCTATAAAAGGGCTGAGGGCTTCTACAGTGGAGTCTCTCTTCTTCCTTCTTCTTCCTCCTCTGAACTGAGCTGCTGTTCTTCTGAAAGCTGTGCTCTTGAGCTTTGCTGAGATCCGAAGCTTCGGGTGAGCTTCTTTGATTGAGTTGATTGTTGGCATTCGTCCGTGAAGTTGGTGCTTCATCCGGGACTTCAGTCGACGAGAAGGCAAGCGAGTATTTGTACATTCATTGTGTATTTTGTTCTTGCTCTTCTTTGTATTTCCATATTGCTGTTGCAAGCTATTGTGGCGAGGTTTTTCCACCCACAAGGAGTATTTATTAGCCGGTTCTCCGGGGACTCATCCACCGACGGATTGATAGGGCTCGTCCACCTTACGGACACGCCGAGGAGTAGGAGTATCACCTCCGAACCTCGTTACATCCATCGAGTTTGAGGTTTATCTTTTTCCTTTTCGTTTCTGCGGTTTCATTTCTGCTGCGCTAACCCTAATCGTAGGAAGAAACGCGAAGAATTTGGGGTGGCTATTCACACCCCCCTCTCTAGCCGAGTACGACGATCCTAACACCCTTGGCCAAAGAAGATCAAGAAAAGGTTAGTTTTATAACACCTGAAGGCACTTATTGTTATAATGTTATGCCCTTTGGACTAAAAAATACAGGAGCAACCTATCAGAGGCTTATGAATAAGGTCTTTCAGAAGTAGATTGGGATGTGGAAGAAACTTGCAAGACATTAAGACAGTATGGGCTCAAATTAAATCCAAGCAAATGCTTGTTTGGCGCGAAAGGAGGAAAATTCTTGGGATATATGGTGTCCGAGAGGGGGATAGAAGCCAACCCGAGCAAAGTCAAGGCATTACAGAACATGGAGCCACCTCGCAATGTGAGGGAAGCGCAAAGATTGACAGGCCGAATCACAGCCTTGTCTAGATTTATTTCTAGATCAGCCGATCGTAGTTTCCATTTCTTTAAAATACTCAGAAAGGCTAATAAGTTTCAATGGAATGAAGAATGTGATAAGGTTTTCCAAGAATTGAAAGATTATTTGGCTACCCTCCTTGTATTGGCTAAACCTATAGTAGGAGAAACTCTGTGGGTGTATTTGTCGGCTAATGAAAACGCTGTGGGTTCTGTATTAGTCAGGTAGGAAGGAAAAGAGCAACAACCTGTATATTTTTCTAGTCACTTATTAAAGGGAGCTGAGTGTAGGTACACTACACTAGAAAAATTAGCTTATGCTCTAATATTGACTGCTCGGAGGTTGCGCCCATATTTCTTAGCACATGAGATTATTGTCTTAACCAATAGCACTCTTGGACCGGTATTACTCAACCCTGAGGCGTCGGGATGCTTAATTAAATGGACAACCGAGCTTGGGGAATATGACATTCAATATCAACCCCGCTCAGCCATCAAGGCTCAAGCTCTAGCAGATTTCATCATAGAGGTTCAGGGCCCAGAAGAAGAAGATACCTGGAAGGTTTATGTGGATGGCTCTGCAACTAGACAGGGCAGTGGAATTGGTATTCTCCTTATATCCCCGAAAGAAGATAGACTCCAACTTTCCATCAGGTTGAACTATAGAGCTACCAACAATGAGGCAGAATATGAAGCTTTAATAGCTGGCTTACAAGTTGCTCGGCATGTAGGGGCAGCTCGAGTCCTTATATATTCTGATTCTCAGCTAGCAGCTCAACAATTATCAGGTGGCAGATGAATTAGCTAAACTAGCCTCTGCTGTGGTGCCATGGAGTCTTGATCCACCAGTGGAATAGACTCTGTTAATTTCCTGTATTGAAAGACAAACCGATATAGAAATTCAGGGTGATTGGAGAACTCAAATCATATTATATTTACAGCAAGGTCTTCTTCTGAAAGATATAGAACAAGACAGAGTATTCAAGAAACGAGCTGCTCAATATACTATGGTGGGGGAGCAATTATATAAAAGGGCTTTTTCCAGACCCTTGCTCAAGTGTGTGGGCACAAAAGATACACAATTTGTTTTACAGGAGGTGCATCAAGGTTCTTGTGGTAGTCATATAGGAGGAAGATCTTTGGCTCATAAAATCCTCTTAGCAGGATATTTCTGGCCTACTCTACATGAAGATGCCGCTAAACTGGTAAGAACTTGTATTTCTTGTCAAAAGCATCAGAATATATTACATCACCCTACCCAGTTATTGAGAACCTCTATAGTCTCGTGTCCCTTTGATTAGTGGGGTATGGACATAGTGGGTCCATTTCTTATGGCTGCTGCACATAGGAAGTTCTTGTTGGTGGCTATGGATTATTTCTCTAAATGGGTGGAGGCAGAACCACTTGCTAGAATTACAGAAGACGCGGTCATTAAATTCTTATGGAAAAATATAATCTGCAGATTCTGCATTCCTCATAAGTTGGTCTCTGATAATGGAAGGCAGTTTCAAGGCGATAGAATCCTAGACTGGTGTCAAAGTTATGGGATTACCCAGGCCTTCACCTCTGTAGCTTACCCGTAGAGCAATGGTCAAGCAGAAGTAACTAATAGGGAGATTATTAGAGGGCTGAAAACTAAGCTAGATCATGTCGGAGGTAGCTGGGTAGACGAATTACCCAGTGTTCTTTGGGCATATCGTACTACACCTCGTGAAGCTACAGGAATCACTCCTTTCCAGTTAGTTTATGGAGGAGAAACAGTAATCCCCATTGAGGTAGGAGTAGAGTCTGATAGAAGACAATTGTATGATGAGGATAATAGAGATCGACGACTTATGGGTTGGACCTGATCGAGGAAATAAGAGATAAAGCTGCTACTCGTCTTATATCTTATCGACAGCGGATGAGACAGAATTATAACAAAAGAGTCATCCCCAGATTCTTCCAAGTAGGGGATTTGGTTTGGAAACAAGTTAAGCCTGTGGGAGATGTCAGTAAGTTGGCACCACAATGGGGAGGGCCTTATAAAGTAATAGAAAAGCTCGCGTCAGGCTCATACTATCTCCAAGATGCCGAAGGAAGAATGTTGGAACGCCCTTGGAGCGCTAATCATTTGCAACCCTATCGAGCCTGATTTGATCCTACTACTTTAAATATGTTCACAGTGGCGAATTGAGATACATGCAGTTTATGTACTTTGTTTCTTTTGATGAAAGCCAAGCAAGATAAATATTGATACAGGAAATAAATGTGGTTCATACAAATTGATAAGCATCAGGAGAAACCTCCTTTCTATTTTTCGAGCAGTAAAATAAGGGGAAATCTTAAAGGCCTATTTAGCTCCCCTCAAGGAATTACAAGCCAACATGAGGTTAGCCCAAATATTATACTTTCGTATAAACCAAAGCCGATCGGAAAAATTCTATGAAGTAACCCGGACGGGTCTTCATAGGAAGAACCGGAGACTCTAAACTATTCCAGAGAAAAAGTCGATCGGAAAAATTCTATGAAGTAACCTGGACGGGTCTTCATAGGAAGAACCGGAGACTCTAAACTATTCCAGAGAAAAAGTCGATCGGAAAAATTCTATGAAGTAACCCGGACGGGTCTTCATAGGAAGAACCGGAGACTCTAAACTATTCCAGAGAAAAAGTCGATCGGAAAATTCTATGAAGTAACCCAGACGGGCCTTCATAGGAAGAACCGAAGACTCTAAACTATTTCAGAGAAAAAGTCGATTGGAAAAATTCTATGAAGTAACCCGGACGGGTCTTCATAGGAGGAACCGGAGATTCTAAACTATTCCAGAGAAAAAGTCGATCGGAAAAATTCTATGAAGTAACCTGGATGGGTCTTCATAGGAAGAACCGGAGACTCTAAACTATTCCAGAGAAAAAGTCGATCGGAAAAATTCTATGAAGTAACCCGGACGGGTCTTTATAGGAAGAACCGGAGACTCTAAACTATTCCAGAGAAAAAGTTAATCGGAAAATTCTATGAAGTAACCCAGACGGGCCTTCATAGGAGGAACCGAAGACTCTAAACTATTTCAGAGCAAAGTCGATCGGAAATATTCTATGAAGTAACCCGGACAGGTCTTCATAGGAAGAACCGGAGACTCTAAACTATTCCAGAGAAAAAGTCGATCGGAAAAATTCTATGAAGTAACCCGGACGGGTCTTCATAGGAAGAACCGGAGACTCTAAACTATTCCAGAGAAAAAGTCGATCGGAAAATTCTATGAAGTAACCCGGACGGGCCTTCATAGGAGGAACCGAAGACTCTAAACTATTTCAGAGTAAAGTCGATCGGGTAATTCTATGAAGTAATTCGGTCGAGTCTTCATAGGAGGAACCGGAGACTATAAACCAAAGTCGATCGGGTAATTCTATGAAGTAATTCGGTCGAGTCTTCATAGGAGGAACCAGAGACTATAAACCAGAGCCGATCGGGAAATTCTATGAAATACATCAGGCAGGATTTCACAGAAGAAATCATAGATTTCAAACTAGCGCAAGGCATAATTAATCAGGGAATCTCCGGGCTTCGAAGCCCAATTAAGCAGGAATTGAGAAGGGATTCTATACGGGAGCCCAGATATATGAAACTCTTTATTCAAAATCCGGCTGGGATATTATACTCAGCCTGAAGATCAATAATTTTATACAATTCCGTATCCAGTCTTAACTAAGATCATTCATCCTCGGGGAGATACAACGCATACCGGATGTTACTTAAGGAAGAATCCATCAAGACAAGGCTTAACTCTGAAAGATGAACAAGGGATTTTCTAATAAAGTTTATATTCAGCAATCAAAAGCATGTCAGGAAGGAGTATTCTTAAACTAGCATAAAGGAGAAGCAAGTAAGTGTTAAAGTTTTCTTACACCTTGCAAGTACTTAATTACTCAGTATCAACTGCACTTTTTCCCACTGTCAGTTCTTACTTTACAAGTTTTTATGAATAATTTCCTTAAACATTTGGAAAAGGGCCTTTCAAATCTGAGGGTAGTTCTTCATTAAGCCTGCGGCGATTTATGAAAGAAAGGGGAGGTTCCCTGGGTAGATATCCACCCTCTTTTAACTGTTGGAGAACTCCCGATACGGAATGATTTAGCGCACCCACTATCCTGCGAACAAATTCCCGAGCAAATGCTGGGGACTATAAGTAAGATTGCCGCCATTCTTCCCACCGACTCTTTTCCTGCTCCTTATAACTTTGAAAATCAGCTTGTAACTTGGTGTTCTGAGTTGTCGGAGCATTCTTCTCTGATCTAAGCTGCTCCAATTCCTTTTGAAGCGATGACAATTCAATCTCTTGAGCTTTCCGTTGCTCTTGTTCCTGTAGGAGAGTGAAATCATGAGAGGCTAAGTCCTGAGCTTGGTCATAAAGACAGTCATTATGGAGCTTCTCTAATTTCTCTAAAATAAGGCTTTTTTGAGAAGCATCTAAAAGAGCTTTCTCTTTTAAAGCAATCTCTAGTTGAAGACCAGAGTGTAACCTCTCCACCTGTAATTCTAACGTCTTCCTAGCAAGTTCTTTGTCTTTCAGCAGTTGTTGACATTCCTCCAATTCTTGCTTCAGGGTTCCCAATTGTTGATTTTGTAAGGCCACCTGCTCTTGCAACTGAGCCCTATCACTACTAGAAGAGGGCGAAGCAGCCTTCAATGTCTCTAGTTGAGCTTTCAACTTAGTGTTCTCATGATCTTTAGCTATGAGTAGCTGATCGATATGCAGACTTGTGGCTAGAAACTAAATAAAAGGATAATATAGGTTAAAGATAAAGTTACAAAGCTAATAAACATATAACTAGGAATACTTACAGCCACTGCCTGACGACTATGGCGATCCGCTCGATGTGGGAGACTAAGGCCTCGTAATTGTTCATAACCTTGCGACCAAGATTTACCCAATAAACCTTGCAGTTGCAAAGTGCCATAGCCAGGAGGACTAGAATGCTGTCCCAATTGAGAAGGTATGCCCGCAGCCACTCTAAATAAAGGAGGGGGATTAGAGGAAGCCGGAGATGGAGAAGAAGAGGAGGCAATGGAAGGAAAAGGGATAGTAGAAGCAAGAGGAGCAGAGTAGGAACTAGATGGAATAAAAGGTAGTAGTGTAGGAGGGGTTGTTGCAATTGTGGAAACACTAACGGCTGAAGGGCTGACAATGGGAGAAGATCTCTGGCAAGGTGTTCGTTTTGCTCGAGGCCTATAAGCCAAGGGAGGCAAGGTCAATGCCAAGGATGTAGAAGGCACAGGAGAGATAGCGGCCATCTCAGAGGCAGAAGCAGGAGAAGCTGAAACAATAGAAGAAGAAGAGATAAGCAGACCGGGCCTCATCATTCGAAGAGCAGGATTGGAGATGATATTGGTGGGAGTCATCGGTGCCTTACCTCTCTCAAGAGAAATAGGCGCCAGAACAAGAGGAGTTTGCACAAAAGTACCAAAGAAATCACCAAAGGGAGAATCCTTGGTAAGATTTGGCTTTTTAACTAAAGTAACAAAAGGCTCTTATTCTTCCTCTTCCATGAGTGCGACACCCTCTGCTTGTCGTTCTTCTTCGGAAAGCAAGCCCAAGGTAGAGGGATTGGGATCAGATCGGCGAGCCAACAACCATTGTTCTCCAAGATTATTGATAAAGGACTTGGTCATAGTAGAATTCCTGTACATAAAAGCCGGAAGAATAGCATCAGCTGAAAAACAGAGGATAAACATCATTATTATAGAGATATACTAATCAGCAAAGACGAAGTAAAATAATTATACTCACCAAAGGAACTATCCAAAGGAGTGTTAATGTTGCCTATCCTGAAGGGAAACATTAAGCCCTCTTCAATTAGATGTGGCAAACTGAATTTCGCTCCTCGCAGTTTAGGTAACGCAGAAGCAACAGAGGGATCGTTAAGGAGATCATGGCTATCCGGAAGTGGAGGTAAATCATGTATCCATTGGATGGGAAACGGAGGTGGAGAAGGTAGACGCATATAGAAAAATTTACGATACCATTTGCCTTGAGGAGGAATGCGGTTAAATAGAATGGCCTTAGGATGAGACTGAAATTTGAAAATGCCCACATCTACTCGGCGAGGAATGAAGAAGTGATGAAAAAGACGGGGAGACAAGGGGAAATCCAACAATTTCGATACCCCAATGAAACCCATTAGGATAGAAAAAGATTGAGGAACAAGTTGGTTCAGCGGGATATCAAAATAACGGCTGACATTGCAGAAAAAAGGATGAAGGGGAAATCTAAAACCTTGTAAGACTTGGTCCCTGAATATGGAAATGCATCCTAGGGGGGGGGAAGATGTGGACCCTCATGAGAAGCAGGACGAGTGATATAGGAAGGAAAACCATAAGTTGCCTGTAAATCCACTTCTTCTGTATCTGTGAGGTCAGAAGAACATGAGAGAAACCACGCAGGAGAAGAAACCGCCATAGGGAGAAGCAATCACAGAAAAGGGAATCAAGGAAGAAGACGAAAGGCGAAGAAAAACAAGAGAAAACCTCGTAAGCCCCTATCTTTCTTTTTGCCTTGAGCTAAAACCCTTAAGATGAAACAGCAAAAGGGGGAAAAGGGTGCTTGGAGTATCAATCGTTATAAATAGGTAATAATATTAAAGAATAAAATCAGGAGGAAAAGGTGAAGTTAAAAAAGCTACCTCGGAAACAGGTGTGAGTTTCCTCAGAAGTGTTCTTAGGAAATCCTGACAAGGACAGATAGAAATTAGTACGATAAACTATAAGGAGGTCAAGCGTCGGATAGTAGTTAATAAAATAGAAGTCAAACGTCGGATAGTAGTTAATAGACAAAATCCGTAGATGAAAATCGGACGATTTTGATAAATCGGTCGAACTAAAGGTTGTTCAAAATATATTGACCAAAGGCTTATTATAGTAAGACAAATAATATACGTTATGATAAAACCCAGTGAGACTCAATTACTATGTGGAAAAAGACATACGAGGATACAATGATAAACCGGTCGAGCAGAACAAATCGACCAATATCAAGGATAACATGACGAAGCCGTGTTAAATCGGACGAGATGTGACTAAGCTATAAAATATCGGGCGATATTTGTCAATCTTAATATATACCGGGCGGTCATTAAGAAAAGACTCATAGGGAAATCTCGCGTCATAACATTAGATATATTTACAGAAAACAGATATTTATCCTGAGAAAGAGTAAAATTTGCAATCAAAGAGGAGTAATCAAAGTTACACGAGCTTATCAGTACTGAATCACAATAACTCGAACCTAAGTTAGGGTCAGCATGGGGTACAGATCAGGAGGTTTGTTTTCAATTAGTTTACGTTTGTTTAAGAAATTAGGAGGAGGATCGTGAGATAAATAATGCTCTTCTTTTAATTGCTGAATCTCCCCTTGAGCTCCTGCAGTAAAAGCAGATAGAATGGACCTCACGATCGGTCTGTTGAACTCGGGAGATTCAATCATGGATGTGGCTCGCTCCTTATAACGAACATCCTCGCCCCCTTTGTAGACTACCAGCGCCATCTAAGAGGTTTTTAATTCATCTTTTTTGGCAGAAGCCTTGGCTTTAGCCGAATCAAGGGAGGTGGTCAAAGAGGCTACCTCATCCTCTTTCAGCTGTAAGGCTTTGAGCTTCTCAGTCAATTCCGCTTCATAATTAGCCTTTAGCTCTCCAATCTTAGAAGTCAATTCTTGATTGAGGTCTGTAACCGATTTAAATTTCGCCTGAAGGTTTTCAATTTGTACTTCGAACTGTTCCTTGGCGGTAGCAGAAAACGCAGTAGAAGACAATTCAACAACCTCTTGCTTTAGCTTGTCATTCTCTGATCTCAACCTCTGGTTCTCAGTATATAGGTTGTGCAGTAGTCGAGAGATACCCATATTTTCTAGCCATCGCTGGAAATGTAATAAAGAGTCATAAGATAATAGTTGAGAAATAAAAAATAGGCGTCAATAAGCATACCTGATTCTCCTTGTGAGAGAAGCGATCAATTGCCTCGGCAATAGAAAGCTCTTCAAAAATGGGACGAACTTCATCCCAAGAGCTGGCAAAAGAGCCCCCTAATAATATAGGGAGAACAGGAATGGCAGAAGAACCGGCTGAGAAGGAAGAAGTAGGAATAGAGGGAGGAGCAAAGACTAGGTAAGAGGAAGGCAAGGAAGGCAAAGACCCCGAAGTTGGTATATATAAGGGAAAAGTAAAAGAAACATCTCCAGAGGCGCCGACACTAGAGAAAGGCGAGGCAGGAAAGTTGAGAGAAGGATAGAGCTCCGCCAACGTCGGCTCATCAGAAGGAAGGCTACCCGAAGCAAAGCCTTCTGAAACCAACTCGTCAGCAGGAAGAATAAGCCTCCTTTTTGAGGGAGGAACCCTGGTTAGTTTGCGTCCTGGACGCTTGCCTGCGGAAACTTCAGCTATCAATTTACCCGAGCTGCTAGGAGAGGTGAGCTCAATTAAAGGAAGAGAGGTAGATGAGGAGACAGCAGCAACCACTGCAGAGGTAACAGTGGGGATAGGATTGGGAATAGTCTCTACAGCAGGATCCTCAGGAGAACATTCAAGAACCTCATGAGCCCCAGAAGAGCTAGGTACTTCGGCTAAGGGAGCCGGCTCTTCAATTGACGGTGGAGGGGCGATAGCAGCCAGAAATTCGGCCTCCTTGGCGCGGAGCAATTCTTCTTCCACGTGTATTTCTTCGTCAATCAAAGCATCATAAAAACTCTCCACTGTATAGAACAGAGAAATAATTTAGGCAGTTATAAGCAAAAAGAAAGAAACAAGACATTACCTAAGGAAATGTGAGTATCGAGTTTGACGGGGCTTAAACCAAATAGGTATAGAAGCTCGACCTTCAACCATTTCGGGATTGAGAGCCGGTGACCTAATAACTTCTCACAATAAATAGGAAAAGTAGGAAGGAGATGAAACTCTCTAACATCAGGTAAGGGAGGCAAGAAAGATTTCCAGGCATGAGACCAAGGAATAGGTCCTGGAAACTTTAAAAAGAAAAAACGAGATTTCCAGGCTTTGAGAGACGATGGCATATCTCCAAAAAGGACCATTTTAGTTCTCGACTGGAATAAGAAGACACCAGGTTCCGAGAGCTTGGGGTAGGAAAACATGAAGAAATTTTGAGGAGTAGGAGGAATATCTCGTAGACGAAACAACATATAAGTACCGCATAGATAACGAAATGCATTAGGAGCAAATTGTTGCAAAGGAATATCAAAATATCGACTTATTTCAATTAAGAAAGGAGGAATGGGGAACCTTAAGCCCCCTATCAACTGATCCCTGAAAAAAGTCACGCAGTTATCAGGGGGATGATGAGGTCGATCATTCGGTGTTGGGAGTATGATTTTATATTCCTTAGGAATTTCATATTGACGACGGATGGATAATCTAGCATTCTTATCAAAGATAGAAGACATATGGACATACCAAGGAGCAATTGCTTCTTCAGCCATGGACAAAGGTATGGGCTAGAGAAATAATGGATTACTTACTGAAGACAAGAAAGGGGATCATCGTGAAACGGCGAGCATGAGGACTGGTTGAAGACAACAATAGGAAAAGAACTCTACAGAAGGAAAAAAGGAAGGACGAGGTTTAAAGAGGAGACGAAAGGTTTAGGGTTTGAAAAATGCACGACGGTCGTCAGATTAGGACATTGGTAGCTCAGCAGACGCTGAGGATCGCAATAGAAAGGCAAAAGGCCTATGTGACGTGGTGATCAGAAAAGGCATGTGTCAGGTCATCATAAAAAAAAAAGAGGGGCATTTATATCAGACGTGACGAATCGGATCGTGATGGGGTTGGTAGTGCCTCGAACATTCTCTCACCCGAAGGAGAGCCAATCACCAGTTCAGAAACCTCGAAAGAAGACGTGATCGACTGGGCATAATAAAATAAAAAGGACTGAACTTTTTGACCAAACTCAGGCTATAGACAAAAACATTTTAAGAATAGAAATTTAGGAGAATAACAAATTTTTAAGGTATCCTTATAAAACACGACTTAGTGTTTGTCAAAATAAATTTATATTGACGGGGAAAACTATGGTTATGCTAGATAAGTATGATATTGACTTCAGTCAATAAGATAATATCAGTTGGTATAACATTGGTTATAATATCGAACTATACTAACAGTTAAGATAGCCTTAGCTATGATAAATGACGCATAGGATACATGAAGGAATGATGAACACAGCACCACATTGTAAATAATGGAAGGATTCGGTAGAATCCTTTGATTAGATACAAAAGTTTGTTTTTACATTTAGAATCTGATCAAATACATAATATTACATTTCCCCCAGGAACAGCAAACCTCAAATAGATAGCAAATATTACAAGCATAGACTCTTAGAGCACTCAGAAAATTTTAGTCCCACTGGATTCAAACTTACCATGGAGCAGAGAGGGAAATAGCCCACTTCGTCCGAGCTTGTCAAGGCGCACAAGAGGCAATATTTTGCCCGGGACGAAGAAAGCAACAAAAGACAAAAGTTCAAGGGCGATGAGAAGGGGAAACATTGATTCATTCCATCAAGGAAAAATAAATGTAGAAACCACTTCCCCTCTCAAGCCGTATGAGCTCAGCAGGTGGAGCAACCAATCTTAGCCCAAGGGTACCATGTGTTGTGCCCTTCACACAACACCCATGGGTCATTTGGCTGCCCCTCTATAAGTAGTAAAAATTTCTCTGAAGTTTCTTGGGTCCTTCAGAGCACCTACATCTTTGGATAGAAGATCTGAACTGTGAAGCTTCCTCTCTTAAGACGATCCCTTGAACCCCTGAAGTAGCCGGAGCAAAAATCCCAATAAACTCATATATAGATCTCACCTGGTCCAACAAAAGTTGCCTCCAAAAAGGAGGATCCACGACCATGGCCTTAGAACAAAAAGTGGCAAGAAAGAAAAAGAACTGAGAGGGGTTGTGGGTGAAGAGAAGGTTGTAGCCCTATTTAAAGGAGAAAAAGGCTCACAGGATTGCTATATTTAATTTAGTAAGACAGTGGTACACAAAATTTGTGAGGTCATTTCAAAATCTGGAGCAGAGTCACGGGTAGGAAAAAAAAAGACCATACTTATGTCTAGTCAGTCGTCTACACCTCCTTCGATTAGACTTAAGGGGAAGGCTAGTGATGTGGGTTAGGTTTTAAGGGTCTTCAGATGAGGAAAGAAAAGGAAGAAAGAGTCAAAGGAGGTAGGCTAATAACGGTCGAAACATACTTTCAGAATAAAGGTAGACCAATATCGGTCGATGCATGCCTGCCGAACGAAGGTAGGCCAATATCGGTCGATACATGCCTGCCGTATGAAGGTAAGCCAATATTGGTCGGGATATACCTTCAGAACAAAGATAGAACAATATCGGCCGATACATGCCTGCCGAACGAAGGTAGGCCAATATTGGTCGGGACATACCTTCAGAATAAAGGTAGACCAATATCGGTTGATACATGCTTGCCGTATGAAGGTAAGCCAATATTGGTCGGGACATACCTTCAGAACAAAGGTAGACCAATATCGGTCGATACATGCTTGCCGTATGAAGGTAAGCCAATAACGACCGATACATACTCCATAGCAAAGATAGAACAATATCGGCCGATACATGCCTGCCGAACGAAGGTAGGCCAATATCGGTCGATACATGCCTACCATATGAAGGTAAGCCAATATTGGTCGGGATATACCTTCAGAACAAAGATAGACCAATATCGGTTGATACATGCTTGCCGTATGAAGGTAAGCCAATATTGGTCGGGACATACCTTCAGAACAAAGGTAGACCAATATCGGTCGATACATGCTTGCCGTATGAAGGTAAGCCAATAACGGCCGAAATATAACTCCAGAACAAAGATAGACCAATATCGGTCAAGAGAGTTCTTTCGAGCAAAGAACCCACACAGTTCCTTCAATGAATACCTTAGAAACATGTTGAATAAAATATTATTTTGACACAACAAAGATACAAATAGAAGTCACATGAAGAAGAATCATACATGAATATATCGAATAGAATAATTCATGATAGAGAATATATATTTTGGCGGGAAATATGCTTTCAGCTTGTCTTGCAGGCGCTAAACGACGAAGAAGGTACATCTGGGGTACAAAAAAGATTCCTTAAAAATTATCTTCCGCAAGTGCGTAGCTGACATCATCTCATAACGAACTCTAACAAACCAGGGTCCACTTCATGGCTACGGAGGTCACATGAAGTGGTATAAAAGGGGGAATCCTCTCCGTTGGCGAGGTAGGTTCACATCATTGTGTACTTTCACAACCCTAATTTTCTGGCTACTGTTCATCTTCTTTCTTCTTCCTTCCTCGACATCAAGGGAGATCCCTAACTTGAGCGTCGGAGGGCCTAGCCAGGGATTCCCACCCCGGTCTTAGGTCACTGACGATAGTGTTGGTTGGTCTCTTGTGCGCAGGGAGCCTCGGGAGCTTGAAAGTTCGACTTTCTCCTATTTGGACGGGGATTTCTTCCTACTTATCAGATTTCCTTCGGTGACTCTGGTTTTCTTCTGATCCGCTTTGGGTTTCTCGGGTCGAGGTTCCACCGGCATTATTCTTCATCAGTACATTTGGTTTCCTTCTTCCGAATCTCCTTCACGGTCAGCTTCTCAGACAGGATCAAGATACATAAGCAATGAGTGGCATCTAGCAAGGCATCATTGCTACCCAAGTGACGAGAATGTTGAGATCCGACTTAACCTTTCCGTGGCTATTATCTTGTATGACTTGGTCCCTCTATCCTTAATATCTAGATTGATCAATGAGACATAGATCGTGTCATCCTCTTATCAACCTTTGTGTTTCTTGATCTCTAAGTAGACACACTCAATCAAATAAGCTCAATATCTCATATTAATTCATTTGCGCATGGCCATGCTTTCTTGTGTCCTACTAATCTAGGGGCCCACAGATATCCCCTCTATCATATGGAAGGGATAGATCTCATCTACATCACTCACATCCCTCTGCATAATTTATTGCATACCTAGTGATCGACTTTATTGTCCACCTTATTATAGGTGGTATTTGCCGATACCAATGTACACAACTTCTTATGTAGGGAACCGTAGTGACTTCAGATCTAAAGACTATTCATACCAATAATCACATGAGAATGTTTATTCCACTCATATAATGATCCATGAAACATTCTTATGGCGGTTCATTCAGTATATATTCTCTAATATATACCCATATGTCAACCTGATATCTCATATTCATGACTTATGAGATTAAGTTATCTGTTGACCTACATGCTAGCCTCAACGCATTAATATTGTCCTTATATATTAATGCTTGGCTAGGAATTATTAAGATTAGTGTTTTATGTATATCTACAATATCTCACTATTAATTCAACCAATTGATATGTTGTAGATAAGAACCTACTACCCAAGGACATTATTATATTTATTCAATCGGCACTGAATTGAAATAAATATAATAACCAACTTTATATTTTATTAATAATAAAATATGATACAAAAATGAACTTTTTACAATCATCTCATAATTGGTACTAGGACTATTACTAACACCCCGTAGAAGATCAAGTCAGGGAAGTCAAAAGAGATTAATTAGTGGCACACAAGTGTTATGTTGATATAATAAAAATTAAAGCAAACTCCACCCGAAAGATGCAGTAAATGGAAGTCAACACCATCCGAAAAGCCCTGCTTACCCTAGTTTATAAAGAGAATGTGGTTTAGATTTGACAAGGTTGGCTGGAAGCCATTGTCCAAATAGCAGTTGACCTACCTTCAAAACTTAAAGAAGAGCTTGTTGAGTATTTAACACACAACAAAGATATTTTTACTTGGGAGCCCAAGGAGATCATGTGTGTCTCTCCCATGGTCATGGAGCATGTACTCTATGTCTTCCCTGAAGCCCAATCGGTCAAGAAGAGAAAAAGAGATTTCTTGGTGGATCAGAAGAAGATCATCTAGTCAGAAGTGGACAAGCTACTAGAGGTCAGCTACATCCAAGAGGTGTAGTTCCCGGTTGGCTAGCTAACGTGGTCTTGGTGTCTAAGCTAGGAAACAAGTGGAGAATCTACATCAACTTCTAGGACCTTAACAAAGCATGTCCCAAGGACTACTACCCCATACCGAGAATTGACCAAGTAGTAGATTCAACTTCTGGCTATGAGTTAATTTGCATGTTGGATGCCTACCAAGGGTACCATCAAGTACCGCTCACCAAGGATGACTAAGAGAAGGTTAGCTTTATAATTGCTGAGAGCACTTATTGCTATAATATTATCCGTTCGAACTAAAGAAGGCAAGCACTACTTATCAATGGATTATGAACAAAATATTCCAAAAGTAGATTGGGTGGAATATGAATGTCTATGTGGATGATATCCTTATTAAGTCCCTTAGGGTGACCGATATATATGTAAATGTGGAGGAAACTTGCCAGACTTTAAAGCGATATGGACTGAAGCTCAACCCCAGTAAATGCTTGTTCGAAGTAAAGAGTGGGTGATTCTTGGGATATATTGTGACCAAGCGAGAGACAAAAGTTAACTCGAGTAAAGTGCAAGCCCTCCAAGACATGGCTCCGACGTGCAATCTGAAGGAGGTAGAAAGACTGATAAGTCGGATCATAGCCGTGTCTCACTTCATATCTTGATCGGTTGACCAAAGCTTTCCTTGTATCATGATCCTCCACTGAGCGACTAAATTCCAATGGAATGTTGACTGCGACAAAGCTTTTGACGAGTTAAAAAATTATTTGACCACCCTACTTATACTTGCTAAGCCAGCGGTGGGTGAACATTTATGGGTGTATTTATTAGCAATGAGCACGTAGTCAGATTTGTGTTGGTGAGACAAGAGGGGAAAGAGTAACATCCTATATACTTTTTAAATCATTTTTTAAAAGGAGCCGATTGTCGTTACACTGCACTCAAAAAATTAGCGTATGGATTGGTTTTAGCTGCTCGGAGGTTGCGTCCTTATTTCCTTTTTCACCACATGGTACTTACTAACATCACCTTGGGTCGAGTACTTGTCAACCCAAAAGCCTTCAAGAGTTTGATTAAGTGGACCACGGAGTTCGGTGAGTACGACATACAATATCAACCCCGAGCGGCCATCACGGCTTAAGCCTTAACTAATTTCATAATAGAGGTATAAAACCCTGAGCCAGAGGAAACCTAGAAACTATACGTGGATGGATCATCCACTCGGTAGGGCAGAGGAATAGGTATTCTTATGATATCACCTAGGGAAGATAGAATGCAGTTGTCAGTGCGGTTGAATTATCGGGCTACCAATAATGAAGCAGAATATGAAACATTGATAGTCGGCCTGCAAGCCACGAGACATGTAGGAACTACCCAAGTTTTAATTTATTTAGACTCTCAGTCGGCCATGCAGCAATTATTGGGAAATTTTGAGATCCATAATGAGCGACTCAAAATCTCTACAAATGCCTTCGAAAAGTTTAGAGCTAGATTCAAAGAAGTAATTATACAAAAGGTTCCTCAGGCAGAAAATCAAACGACAAATGACTTAGCCAAGTTAGCTTTCTTTATAGTTCGATGGACTCTAGATAAGCCTGTAGAATAGACACTATTAGTGGCATGCATTGAATGATAGGATGACCTGAAATTACTGAGTGATTGGAGAACACTAATAATTTTATTTCTGCAACAGGGCATCTTACCAGCAGTTGGAGAGCAGACACGCATGATCCAAAAAAGAGTTGGTCGGTTCACTATGATCAGAGATCATCTTTACAAATGGGCTTTCTCTTGTCCGTTGCTTAATTGTATTGGACCGGACGATGTCAATACATTTTATAAAAGGTGCATCAAGGTACATGTGGAAGTCATGTAGGTAGTTGATCTCTTGCTCAGAAAATATTACTAGTCGGGTATATTTAGCTTACCCTACCGGCTGATGCGAATCACTTAGTAAGGACTTTCTTATCCTATCAGAACATTAGAACATTCCACCCTAGCCCACAGAGTTGCTGAAAACTTTCATTGTCTCATGTTCATTTGATTAGTGGGGTATAGATATAGTGGAGCCTTTTCTCATAAAACCTGCCCAAAAAAAATTCTTGATGGTAGCGGTGGATTATTTTTCAAAATAAGTGGAGGCAGAACCATTGGCTAAGCTAATCGAGCAAATTGTTATCAAATTCTTATGGCAACATATTATCTGCAAGATCAGAATTCCACATAAATTAGTATCAGATAATGGAAGGCAATTCTAGGGTAGCAAAATCTAAAAGTGGTGTTTAACCTATGTTATCACACAAGCCTTTACATTTATGGCTTCCCCCAGAGTACTGGCCAGGCAGAAGTAACAAATAGATAAATTATCAAAGAGCTTAAAACCAAACTAGACCACATTGGTGGAAGCTGGGTTGATGAATTACCCAGCGTATTGTGGGTATATCGTACAACCCCCTGAGAAGCAACAGGTATAACTCCTTTTCATCTGGTTTATGGTGGTGAAGCAGTGGTCCCGGTCGAGATTGGCATGGAATCTAATTGAAGGTAGCTATACGATGAGGATAATGTCGATCGGCACCTTATGGAGCTTGATCTTATAGAAAAAGTCATAGATAAGGCAATAGCTTGGCTGATGGCATACCACCAAAGGATGAGGAAAAATTATAATAGAAGGGTCATCCCTAGATTTTCTTTAGGTTGGTGATCTTATCTGGAAGTGGGTCAAGCCAGTCAAGGATGTCAATAAGTTGGAACCAGAGTGGGGAGGACCATATAATGTGGTGCAAAAGCTTGCCTCGGGCTCCTACTACCTCGAAGATACAGCAGGGAAAAGGTTGGAGTGACCCTAGAGCACGAATCATCTACAACCTTACAGGGCTTGAAAAGTATACCTGTAATTCATTCATGTATTATGTTACATTTTTACACTTAATGAGAATGCAGGTAAATTCAGCTAATAAATCTACCAAGTTCCAGACTTCTGAGCCACTAGCCGAGTTATAAGCAAGTATGCTCTCGCGCCTTAAAGATTCTAGACTCCCGAACCATCGGTTGGGTTATAAGCGAGCATGTTCTCACACCTTAAAGATTCCAGATTCCTGAGCCATCGGCTGGGTTATAAACAAGCATGCTCTGGTGCCTTAAAGATTCCAGACTCCTGAGCCACCAACCGGGTTATAAGCAACCATACTCTCGCACCTTAAAGATTCCAGACTCCACAACATTAAGATGGAGCATTAAGATTTGAGCAGCAGAGTGTGTACCATGTGCTATCTTTAGCCAATATGAGAAGGAAGTGAAGAGAACGAAAAAGGGAAAAATAATGAAGAAGGAGAAGTGAATGCTCTTAGGTTCTCGAAATTCTCTTATAAAGGGTGTTACCATTGGATCATAACAATAAAGAGGCGGGCTATATTCTAGATCATCGGATGGTAAGATGAAGTGATGGGTATGTGAAAGGGTGTACACTGATTATAATGTGAGTACACACGTGTTACAATTAGGAAGTACAAGTTGGTAACTAATGTGACAAGTACGTAGCCTGAAGTACTAGTGGATTTACCAAGCTAAACATGGATTTTCATGCAACTCTTAAGGAAGCCTAATCAACCTTAATCTTGAGCGAGTTTGTAAATGATAAGACCTGTGAGGCCGGCAAGAGGAGGTGAATTTCCCTTCAAAAAGAAAATAGAACCTTTCTCGATCTTTTGAACTAATAACACACATGTACAAAAAGAATTGACAAACTAATAAAAGGAAAGAGGCTACCGATTTTACTTAGTTACAACCGAGAAGGTTGTTAATCCAAAACTTTGAAGTACTAATCAAATTCTCCTTTCGTTATAGGCAGAGAAGCCTCTTACAAGCGTTGGAAGCACACAAAGTAGCAGAACACTTAAAGAAACTCGTGTACAAGTGATTGTGAACTACTAGATCAAAGCTGTATTTATAGCCCTGATCAGGGCACCTGGAAGGGTTCCAGGTGCTTAGACATGGATAAAATTTTATACAGGTCGCAACGGATTGCAACACGTTAAGTTTTGATAAACTTTCAGTTCCGGACGCTTGGAAGTATTCAAGGGGCCCGGACCTTTGTGATACAACCCCCGATGGGCCAGGTGCCCCTGGGACACCCAGGTGATCCAGACGCTCGACTGAAGTCAACTTCCCAGTTGACTTTTGGTCCAGGCTCTTGCTCTGGTTCTGCTCACACTGGGTGATTTTGACTATCCAGAATAGGGCTCACACGAACCCATTTTTTGGTCTTCTTGAGCAGTTTTCCACTCTGGCTTCTCGTCCTTCGGAAACATCGTGTGCCTCCTTCTTCTCTGCCAACGCACTTTTCCGCAGCGCATTGTCATTAAGATACACCGAGCCCGTCAACTCTCTCCCGTGTCGTCCTTCTCTCCAGCTGTGTTTTTCACTCGACTTCCTGCGCTCCTAAGTTCCTGCACTCCTAAGTTCCTGCACACTCAGATACAGGGCATCAAAACACAACAGGACCTAACTCTAATTCGGTTGACCACATCAAAACTACCTTGGGGTACTAACAATCTCTCCATTTTTGATGTGCATCAACCCGAGTTAGAGTTAGGGTAAAAGAAAAAAAACATAGAGGTAATTAAAATAATAGTTAAATAGTGACAATTTTTAATTTACATAATTAACCTCCCCCTAAACTTAAGCTCTCATATCTTATTCTCTCCCCTTTGATCACAACAAAAATAAAGGTGGGGCTATAACAAAGTTAAAAAATTGCAACTTTAAAATTAGATTTTATATAAGTAAATTTCTAAAATTTTTCTAAGTATTGAGAACAAAATGCACAATAATTGAAAATTAAAATTTTCAAAGATTAGTTCTTAAGATTTTTTTTTGTTTTAAAAATAAGGTTTTTGAAAATTAATTTATGGAAAATTTTTGTTTATCAAAGAATTTAAAATAGAATTTCAAGGCATCTATCACAAAAAAATTGGATAATAATTTCAAAAAGAAGGATTGTTCGAAAAATATTTAAAGCAAATATGATTCTTTTCGAAAATAAATATTAAATTATGACTTTTCAATCAAAATATATAATCGAAGAAAAAGTTGGAAAAAATAATACTAAGAGACTTTTCATTCTAGAAATAGATTTTCTTTTAGTATTAGCAATAAGCATATGACTTTTGAAATTGAAAAACATAAAACATGCATAATCATTTTTAGACTAAGCAAGATCTAGGAACCCAAAATAAAATTTTATCTACTAGGTTAACAAGAAATTTTTTGGGTACATATTTTTGTGACGCTTTTCTAATTTGACCCTTATGATATTTAAGATACCAATTTAGGCTTCTATAATTTTTCTAGATATTTTGATTATCATATGCAAAGTTGATTTTTCAATTTGGTCTTTCAGTTTTTTATTTTTATTTTTTAATTTATCATACATTTCTAAGGGGCATGTATTTGCTAAAATTATTTTAATTTAAAACTTTCTTTTTCAAATTATTATTTTTCATTTTTAACTTATAAAACAATCTGGTCATAGATTTAATACCTTAATACTGTTGGTCCGGATAGGCCGCTGGAGCGGGTTGAGTTGCCTAAAACAAAAAAACTAAACACCTTCTCGATCTTTCAACTAAGGTTAGCAGAAATAGAAAATAAAATTAAACAATAAGAAACTAAAGAAAGAGGCACCAAAATTTACTTGCTTACAACCTAGGTGGTTGTTAATCCAAGTCAAATGAAAGTTCTTAAAAATTCTTCTTTGGTGAAGGCAGATAAGTCTCTTACACTCGTTATTAGCTCACACTATTGCTAGGAAATGAATACAATAGTTGTTACTTCTTTCCTAGGACTAGGGGTCTTTTTATAGCCCCTAGAAAAGTTTATCCTCAGGCTGAAGGCACCTTCCATAAGGTGCCTCTAGCGAGGCAAAGGATGAAATTTTATCCTTTTCTTTAACGACCAAAATTGCCTGGTCGAAGGCACCTTCCATGGCCATGGAAGGCGCCTTCCATGGTTGGTTGAAGGCGCCTTCAGCCATTGAAGGTGCCTTCTGCCTGAAGGTCGTGGAGGCGGCTTCAACTCCTATTGAAGGCGCCTCTAACAACTCCATAGCTCCACTCTAGCTCTTCCGCTGCTCCGATCGCCTGGGTGATTTCGGCCAATGGAATAGGGCTCACCCGAACCCAATTTTTGGCCTTCTCCTCGAGCAACCTTCCTCCCCGGCTTCTCGTCCCTCGAATGTCTCATACATTCTTATCATCCACTGGTGTACTCTTCTACGGCACCTTATCCCTCAGACGCATCGAGCCCATCGGCTCTCTCCCGTGCTATCCTTCTCACTAGCCACGTCTGCCGCTCGACTTCCTGTGCTCCTACTCCTGCATACTTAGACACAAGGATCAAACCATAACAGGACCTAACTTAACTTGTTTGACCATGTCAAAACATCCTTGGGGTACCAACAATCTCCTCCTTTTTGATATGAGCAACCCAAGTTAAGTTAGGGTAAACAAATATAACGATAAAGCAATAAAATTACAAGTATGCAATAAAGTACAAAAAGATTTAAAATTTGAATTGAACTACCTCCCCCTAGACTTAATCTTCCCTTTTCCCCCTTTGATCACATAAAAATGGGGTAAAAAAAAATCTGAGGGTAATTAAAAATGATTTTTCAATATTTTTAAAAACTTATCAAGAGCTTTGAAAATTGTAAAAAAATTTGATATCACTTAGAAAAATTTACAACGTAAATGATTTAGAAACTTTAAGTTTTGCAAGAGGAATTTCCAAAAATTTTCCAAAAAATATTTGTGAAATGCTGACAACTATGTAAAGAATTATCTAATCATTATTCAATATTTTATCAGTTAGTCAATTAAACATTTTATTTTGTTAATCGGCTTCTAGGCTGTGGCGAGGCACTAGACCTTCTTGGTTATGTTGGTGCAATAGACCTCCAAGGTTTTAATGTCAGACAAATATGTTTAAGTATGGAGCATGATCCAGGGAAGTCCTAGTTGTAGGCTAGGCAAGGGAAGTCCTAGTTGGAGGTTAAGCAAGGAGAGAAATCTCGGTATATCGTGGAAGCCAGGTGGATAGGTCTGGAGGACTTGATCCCTGGGTAGCCGAATACTGAGTCCTAGTTGTAGGCTAGGTTAGGGAAATCTCAATATATCGTGGAAGCCAGGTGGATAGGTCTAGAGGACTTGATCCCTGGGTAGCCGAATACTGAGTCTTGGTGAGTGAAGCCAAGTGGAGAAAATCCTAGGGGGTGGTAACCTTAGGTAACGAGAAGTCTTGGAGGAGTGAACTCCAAGCAAGGTTGATCGGATGGTTTCCGGTCAATCGCGCGCGGTCGACCAGACCAGCGGATCTTGGTAAATCTAGGTTTAGGTTTACCATTGTTTCTGTATTATTATTATTATCGTTGGCTAACATAATATTGCAGGAAAAGTCTTAGTGGATCAGGTGATTAGACACTGAGCAGGCAAAAGTCCAAACTGTTGGAGTGTATACTTAAAAGTTTAGCTTTTGTACACATTTATTTTGAAATAAAGAATCACATTGGTCAAATGTTTACATTTATTTGTTAAATATAATTTTTCAATTAATTTATATAGTAGATAACATGAAGTGTGGAGTCACACTTAGAAGATCATGTTGTCGGTTCTCTATAAATTATAGACAGTTGCTCACGACTAAGATGGAAAGGAACAAACTATCAGAATAGACGTAGTGTAATTAAGTATTAGTTTATCTTGACTAATAAATTACACTGATACATTTTAAGTGTATTGAGTAGGATCATTTAGGCAAGTTCCTTTTGTACTGACTTAGTAAAAGAACTAGACCTTAGTTATTATGGAAGTGTGTGCTCTTAATCCTAATATAATAACAAGCATGTATATTTAATATTTATTTCTTTGACTTATCAAAGGGTGAGGTTTAGCTCGATAAATCAATATGCCCGATAAGTTGGGAAATGATATTACTTATAGTATGTGTTGTTGATTATAGAAGGAATCTGTGTCCTAGTTATCTAGGTTGAGAATTGTTGGAGTGTATACTGAAAGCCTAAGCTTTTGTAAACATTTGTTTTGAATAAAGAATCACATTTGGTCAAATTATCTACATTTAATTGTAGTTGTTCAATTAATTTATATTGTAGATAACATAGCATGTGGTGTCACATGCAGAAGATAATGTTATCAGTACCTTATAAATTATAAACAGTAGCTCACGACCAAAATGGAAAGAAACAAATCATTAGAAGGTCGTAGTGTAATTAGGTATCAGTTTATCTTGACTGTGTAATTACACTAGTACACTTAGAGTGTATTGAGTAGGACCATTTGAGGTCGTTTCTTTTATACTGACTTTATAAAGGAACAAAAACCTCAGTTATTATGGAAGTGTGTGCTCTTAATCCTAATATAATAACAAGCATATATATTTGATATTTATTTCTTTAATTTATCAATGGGTGAGATTTAGTTCGATGAATCAATAAACCCGATAAGTTGGGAAATGATATCACTTATAGTGTGTGTTGTTGATTATAGAAGGAAACTGTGTCCTAGAGATACTAGGTTGATAATGTCCCCAAGAGGAGCTCATAAGGATTGTCATGTTAAATCCTGTAGGTGGACTTAGTCCGACATGACGATAAGGTTGAGTGGTACTACTCTTGGACTTAGATATTAATTAAATGAGTTGTCAGTAACTCACTTAATTAGTGGACATTCGATATCTTAAACACAGGGAGACTAACACGCTCATAATAAGAAGGAGCCCAAAAATGTAATTTGGGATTGGTGCGGTAGTTTAATAATAGTTATCTAGTGGAATGAATTATTACTGATAAAATTAAGTTGTGTGTTCGGGGCGAACACGGGATGCTTAATTTTATCGGGAGACCAAAACCAATTCCTCCTCTCGGTCCCTATCATAGCCTCTTATTTATAGAGTTCTATACCCACCTATACCCACCTTCTATACCCACCAATAGGGGGCCGGCCAAGCTAGCTTGGGAACCAAGCTAGGGCCGGCCTATGTATAAAATTGGGTGGCCGGCCCTAGCTTGAACCCAAGCTAGTGGGGGCCGGCCAAATTAAATTAAAAAGGGATTTTAATTTTAATTTTTATTATGTGGAAGAAATAATTTATTAAAGAGAATTAAAATTAAAATATCTCTCTTGTAAAAGATCTACAAAAGATTAAAGAAAGAGATTAGATCTCTTTCCTTATTTGTAGATTGGTGAGATATTTTATTTTCTCTTTAAAAATTATACACATGTTGAAAAAATTAAAATTATAGAAATTTCCTTTTATCAACCATGAAGAGATTTTTAAAGAGAAATTTTATTTTTAAAATTTCCGGAAACAAATTAGGAAGTTTTAATTGTTGATTAAAACTTGTCTAATTTTTTCCTTCATTGATGTGGCCGGCCATTAGAGTTTGATTTGGGAAATTTTATTTTATTTTTCTCAGTTAAATCATGTCAAGGAAATTAAGGAAATTTTATTGTAATTAAATTTCCTAATTTGCCTAGGCCAAGGAATATAAAAGAAGGGGTAGGGGTGCCTTCATGAGACACAACCTCTATTATTTTCTCTCCCTCTTTTGTTCCTTGGTGTGGCCGGCCATCATCATCATCTCCCTCTCTTCCTCTTGTGGTGGCCAAACCTCTCTCAAAGGCTTGGAGCTCTTGTGGTGGCCGGATACTACTTGGAGAAGAAGAAGAAGAAGGAGAGGAAGCTATCATCTCTTGGAGCTTGGTTAGTGTTTTGATTTTCTTCCTTGGTGAAGCTTCTTTCTTTGTGGCCGAACCTAGCTAGGAGGAGAAAAGGTGGTTGGTGGTTTCTCATCTCGGAAGATCGTTGCCCACACAACGTCCGAGGTTAGAAGAGGAATACGATAGAAGATCAAGAGGTTTTTCTACAAGGTATAACTAGTAATTTTTCTTTCCGCATCATACTAGTTATTTATGGAAATAATACCAAATACAAGAGACTTACGTTCTAGAATTTTGAATATGTTTTTCGATGTTGTGTTCTTTTGTTTTTTCTTTTCCTTGTGATTTGATTGTCTTTTCGGTTAACCTAAAGTTATTTTAGGAAATTAAATATTAGATTTCTATAAAAGGTTTTGTCTAGTCAGTGGTGGTTGCTCCCATATCCAAGAAGGTCGTGTGCCTCGCCACGTCAGTACTGGGAACCAATTATGGAAATTAATATTTAATGGAATTAATAACTTAAGGTGATTTGGGTCGAACGTGTTAAGTTCCGCAGGAGATCCAAGTCAAAACCTAAAAGAACAAATAGATTAAGTTTTGGATCAAACGTGTTAAGTTCCGCAGGCGATCCAAAAATTTAATTTAAAAGAACACATGGTAGCTAGGAAAAGGTTCAGACCTTTGTACAAATTTTTTGTACAGTGGAACCTCTAGGTTTTCCGAGTAGCAACCAACAAGAATGTCCCCAAGAGAAGCTCATAAGGATTGCCATGTTAAACCCTGCAGGTGGACCTAGTCCAACATGACAATAAAGTTGAGTGGTACTACTCTTGGAGCTAGATATTAATTAAATGAGTTGTCAGTAACTCACTTAATTAGTGGACATTCGTAATCTTAAACACAGGGAGACTAACACACTCATGATAAGAAGGAGCCCATAATGTAATTTGGGATTGGTGCGGTAGTGCGGTAATAACTCTCTAGTGGAATGAGTTATTATCGATGAACTTGAGTTGTGTGTTCGGGGCGAGCACGGAATACTCAAGCTCATCGGAAGGCCAAAACCAATTTCTCCTCTAGGTCTCTGTTGTAGCCTCAATAAATCCTCAAGTCCATCCAAAGAAAAGCCTATCTTGGTGTCCAAGAAGGGGCCGGTTCATTGCTTGGTGACCAAGCAATGGCCGGCCACATATTCTCTAGAAGTGGCCGGCCCTTGCCTTGGGCAAAGGGGCCGGCCGCAGTATTTAAATTAGAAAGGTTGTTTTTGAATTTTTAAATTTCCTCAGATATTTACAATTTGTAAAAAGAGAGATTTTAAAATTTTCCTAATTTAAATTAGGCCACAAGGTTTTAAAAGAGAGTTGTAAAATTTATAAAACTTTCTTTTAAAAAGAAATATTATTAGAGATGTTTTAAATTTTAAAACTTGGTTTTAAATTTTAAAACTTTCCTTTTAATATCCACATTAGAAAAAAAAAAAAGAGTTTGTAAAATTTTATTAGAAGTTTTCTTCTTTTAAAATTTTATAAAAAAAATTTCTTTCTTTCCCTTTTAATAAGTGGCCGACCACTTTGCTTGGTGCCCAAGCAAGGGACCGGTCAAATAATTAAACATCAACAAATAGTTGTTTAATTAATAAATCAATCTAGGATTGATTAATTAAAAGGAAATAAAAGAAAAAAAAATTAAAAGGAAATAGGAATGAGTCTAATTTTTTTATAAACTCTTTCCATAATTTTCCGTTGGGAAACTAATATAAAAAGGGGGGAAGGGGAGGCCTTGAAAAACATAACAATTGATATTGTGTTGTTGGAGATCATCAAGTGGCCGACCCCTCTCCCTCTCTTCCCTTTGCTCTCTTTTGCTCCTTTGTGGTGGTGGTGGCCGAATTCTAGAGAAGGAAGAGAAGCTCTCCGGGTGGTGTTCGTCTTGGAGGATCGTCGCCCACACGACGTCCAAGAAGAGGCGAGGGATACGGCAGAAGATCTCGAGGTTTTTTGCATACAAGGAAGAGGTATAACTAGTATTTAATTTCCGCATCATACTAGTTAATTTTTCTTTGTATAAATACCAAATACAAGAGGCATTCGATTCTTGTTTTTCGAATTTAATTTCGATGTTGTGTTCTTTTTCTTTTTTCCTTGTGATTTGATTGTTCCTTTTGGTTAACCTAGAGTTATATAAGGAAATTAAATATTAACTTTCTTTAAAAGGCTTTGTCTAGTCGGTAGTGGTTGCTCCCATATCCAAGAAGGCCAAGTGCCTCGCCATGTAGTACTGGAAGCCAATTTTGGAAACTAATATTTAGTTGAATTTATAACCTAGGTGATTTGGATCAAACGTGTTAAGTTTCGCAGGAGATCCAAATCTAAACCTGAAGGAACATATAAGTTAAACTTGGAATCAAACGTGTTAAGTTTCGCAGGAGATACAAGTTTAACTTAAAAGAACACATGGTAGCTAGGAAAGGTTCAGATCACGTACAAAATTTTTGTACAGTGGAGCCATTGGGTTTTCCGAGTAGCAACCAACACAAACAGGTCTGGAGGACCATGTTTGGCAGGTAAGTTGAGGTAATCAACTAGAGAAGCGACAGTGAGGTCTAGTTCCTGAAGGGAACAACCTTAGGTCGCTGATCTAACTAAAGAAACCGGGAAGGTTTCCAAGTTGAGATCAAGATAGTTTTACTGTCTTTCATATTACTCATGCATGTTATATTACTGTGCTAATCTCGGTTTTGCAGGGTGTTTTGCTTAACACTGTTCTGCAGGTACCGCACGATCAATCGACCGAACCAGAGGATCAGTCGACCGAACTAGCCAAGTTTAGTTCAGTATTCAGATCGAACCAAAACATAGTCCGAGTCCGATCAAAGCTTGATCGGTCGACCGAACCAGGGTGACTCAGTAAAGGACAGATCATCAGCAGCGATCAGCAGGAAAGGAAAAAAAGGTTGATCGGTCGACCGAACCAAAGGACCGGTCGACCGATCCAATCAGCATTAAACTGTAAGACCGTTAGATTCGATAGAGGGGGGGGTGAATATCGATTCGAAAATCTCGAGTTAAGACGCAGCGGAAAAGTAAAGAAGTAAAGAGATGAACACTGTTGATTTTTACTTCGTTCGGAGCCTGTGACGACTCCTACTCGAAGGCCCGTACTCCTTGAGTACTTTCGTTGGGCAATTCACTAGCAATTCGGATAATTACAATTTACGTACAAATATTGCTAATGAAAAGAAAGAAAACAAAGCTAACCGACAAACAATGAATTAAAAAGAGAGCCGGAGTGAGTCGTCGGAGCGTTGTGAACGTCGTTGGAGCGCAGAGCAGCAGAGTGATTGGACTCAGAGTTCTTAGAAGACTGATATTATGAAGCTCCTGCCTGGGGCTTCTTTTATATGCTGCTCCGGGCGCCTGGATCCCTTCCGGGCGCCTGGAATGTGACGTAACACTCCCAACCAGCATGCTCCAAGTGTCAACGCCGTCCTGGGGATAAAACTTGCCTCCGGGCGCCCGGACCCCTCTTCTCCAGAAAGTCCTTCTCCTGCAAGAAAAGGTTAGTCCGAGGCAAATGTACCCTGCAGCAAAGATTGTTAGCACAGTTTTATAGATAAGCAAAGTATGACTTATATTCCGTCTTTCCGAGACCGGAATCTAGTCACGATCTCGACTTAGATATCCGAAATGGATCTAAGCCGGATCGGTGCCTAATGTTCCCTTCCCGGGAACGCGTCCTCGCAGTCACTCCCTTCCAGTGACTTACCTTACTTACCTGCCAGACGTCCGGTCAGCCCGTCGACCCGTCTGGACTTCTTGCCAAGCGTCCGGTCAGCCCGTCGACCCGCTTGGACTTCTCGCCAGCTATCCGGTCAGCCCGTCAACCTAGCTGGACTTCTCGCCAAGCGTCTGGTCAGCCCGTCGACCCGCTTGGACTTCTCGCCAGCTATCCGGTTAGCCCGTCGACCTAGCTGGGCTTCGTGCCAGACATCCGGTCAGCCCGTCGACCTGTCTGGGCTTCTCCTGCACACTCGATCAGAGTGTTAGACAACAACAGACTAACTTAACCTGATTTGTCATTCATCAAAACCTGGGTTAAATCGTTAGTGCTAACCGCACCAACAATCTCCCCATTTTTGATGGAATGACAACCTGGTTAAGTTAGTGAAAACATATGCAAGAAAAAACAAGCATTTAAGTGGTTTTAAAGTTAGTTTGTGTTTTCAAACTAGTTTAGCTAACTTAACCACCTAACCCTTCTCCCCCTTTGGCATTCATCAAAAAAACAAGGATAAACAATCATAGTGTAGAGTTACTGAAAACAATAACACCTAATCTTGAAAAATAACTGAGTTTGGTTCAGGATTCAAGGACAAAAGTACAATTTTTAAATCCAAGAAAAGATCAAGTTGACTGGGGGAGTATAAAGATTTGAAAACTTTTAAGTTTAATTTTCAAACATAAGTGTATAAGGTCTAAATTTCAAGATTAAATTTTCAAAACAAGTTTCAACTTTCAAACGCTTTTCAAACATAAGTTTTCAAAACCAAAATTTCAAAACTAAGTTTGAAAAATCTATTTTTCAAAACTAATTGAAATTTATTTGTCAACACTAAGTTTGTAAAAGATTCAATTTTCAAAATCAAGGAAAATGAGTGTGAGAAGCTTAGTTTGTAAATTTAACCTTCAAATCTGTAACGACCACCCTTCTTACTACTACTACTACTCTCTAAGAATGACCGTTACTTATCTACTAACTCTACTTAACCGGTTTATTAAAAATCTCTAGGAAAACCCTACCGAAAAATTTCGACAGAATCTCCCCTGTACCAGTGACCATTTTCCATAATACAAGCATAATATACTCAGCCACAGGCGGCTGGAAATATATTTCAATCAACCACGCATTTTAATAAGAAATGAAAACTAACCACAACCACGCAGCTTAATAATTCAAATCATGCAGGTAATGAAAAACCGAAAACATAACTTCTTACTACATCCTTTTCTTATCAACTTAATAAGAAATCAAACTAATCACATTCTTAAACTAAATGAATTCCTTAGCTAAGTCCCAAGGACCTCCATAGTCCACACATCACACACTCCTCTTGCATCTCCTTGTCGCCTTCCTTCACTGTATCTTTTCTTTCCCTTTATCTGCAATAGGAGGAAATGCAGTCTATAAGCATAAAGCTTAGTGAGCGCTATCTACTCACAAAAACTCGATATGCATGTATATATAAATAAAACATGCTAAAACTGAATGCTAACATATAAAACTACTCATGCTCATATATAGCAAAGGAATCATGCTAACTGAAATACTAAACATGTATAATTAATCATGCTCATAAGAATAAAACTATAACTGCATGCTGAAAGCAAATAAAACTAAACATGTAAAACTACTAAACATGTAAAGCTACTAAACATGTAAAACTACCAAACATGTAAAGCTAAACATGCTGAATAATCTAGTAGCAAGGAAACAATTGAAACTACTACTGCATGCTTCAAACAACAAGAAACTAACTTCCTAATTTTAAACATATTTGAAGCTTGTTTCATTTGTTTCAAAACTTATACTTTAATACTTCAAAATAATAATCAACTTCTTTTGGGCCCGGCATTGTACCACTTTGCGCGCATTCTTAATAAGAATCGAGGTAGCTAATCCCGAAACTACTAAGATACTTCTAGGCCTTGTGCCTAGGGGCAACTTGGAGCCCATCCCTTGGACCTTGTGTCCGGTACATGCCCTTTAAAAGTAAAGTACTTATAATCTTAATTACTTCTTCTTTAAATGCCTTGGCATTTTAATAGACACCTTGTGTGCAAAAATCCCTAAAGTCTGGACTTTGGAATTTACTTAAGGCCTTGGCCTTTCTCTTTCTTTTCTTTTTCTTTCTTTTACTTGTTAATACTCCTAAAAGTATTTAATAGGATTCTTATTTTTCCACTGGAATACATGGCTGTTCATGCTTCTTAAAATAGCAAATGAAACAACTTTGAACTTACTAATCATGCTATAAAATAGAGCAAAAGAAAGCAACTTTGAACTTACTAATCATGCTATAAAATAGAGCAAAAGAAAGCAACTTGGACTTTCTAAACATGCTGTAAAATAGAGCAAAAGAAAGCTAACTTGGACTTTCTAAACATGCTGTAAAATAGAGCAAAAGAATGCAACTTTGAGCTTCCTATACATGCTGTAAAACAAAGGAAAAGAAAGCACATCTAATCTTACTAATCATGTCACAAAATACACTTTATATATAGCTGTTCGTGCCCCGTTTTGGCCAGGAAAACTGTTGGTTCTGCACTTGCTAATAGGAAAGGCAACTAAATTAAATCCAGCAATACCAATAGCAAGTGAAACCTATAATTTCTCTAGCGATTAAAAGAAAGACTCCTATTAAACTCTTAACAAACTTACTATCCTTCCAAATTCCTGAAACCCAGCAGGAATCGTGATTCCCTTCTAAAACAGATCTGATGTCCAGCAACAGCAACAGAAAACAGGAAACACTTACTTCTTTTACCTTTCTATTCATCCTAATGTTGTACAAAACTAAAGCAAGGAAACCAAGCCATTCAAAATCCAACAGAACTCCCAAATTAGAGTTATCCACACCCATTGCATGACACAAACCTAAATCCAAATTACTCAACAATAAGATGATACCATAATCAACCTAACAAATTCGGATTTAATGGTCATGGCAGCAACCACTACAAGCAACCCGAAACCACAGCTCTTCCCTTGTTCCAGATCAGTTGCCCTATATCAAAAAGAACAAACATGCCTAATTCATACCATTAGTTTCCCCTCTTTGAAGTACACGAAACAAGAAACTGAAAACAAAGCAAAGAAGAAAAACAAAATCGCGGAACTACTCCTACTGCAGGTGAGAAGCAACTCACCTCTTGTTCTTGCACTTACAACCGTAAGAGACAGCTTCTAGGGCTTCGGAGAAACTCATGATCTCGGCCTCTTCTTCGCGTCTTCGAGTTCTCCTCGTCGAGGTGATCACGCACGGTGAAGACCGGCCGAAAAAACCCTTAGCCGGCGCCGGAGGGAGGAAACCTAGCTCCGTCGCCCTTTCTTCCGCCGAGAGCAGAAAATCGCCTCGCCGCGCCGCGCGTGCGTGAGAGGAGAAGAGATGAGAAGGAATTAGGTCACGGGAAATAACTTAAGTCCTCTCCTTATAACTTGAGTTATTTTTGGTTCCAACTATAGCTTATATATTTGCCGCTGCCTATTTAATTAGCAACGATCGCTAGCCCAGTTGGTCCGTTGGGCTTTGCTCGAAGCCAGAGGTCTGTGCTTCGATTCTCAGTCGTGCCCCTTTTTCTTCAATTTATTTCAAACGTTCCAGCTACTGCATATATATATTTCGCTCCATATAAGGTTAACAAAAATCGTGTAGCTCAGCTGGTTGCGTTGGTTTCGGCTGAGCTTCGGCTCGGGTCGAGGTTGTGGAATCAAAATCTGGCTTCAACATATTTCTTTTTTTTTTAAAAAAAACTTCTTTCTCTTGGTAAAAATACCAAACGAACTCCAAAAATTACATAAAAATACTCTAAAAATTTCTAAAAATCTCTAGAATATTTTAAAGGTATTTCCAAATATTTTTATGGACTTTTAGAACTTGAAATAGGGAAAATTGGGTCGTTACAAAATCAACATGTCAAAATTAAGTAAAATCAAATTTTAAGAATTAGATACAGGACAATTTTCAAAGTAAAGTTAAATTAAATTTAAATCTTTACTTTTTGGTTTGCAAAGGAGTTTGGAAAAAGTAAGAACATATTTCTAGAATGTTTTTGTAAAATTTGTTTTTCAAAATCAAATTTTCAAAGTTTAAAAGTATTAGATTCAAAACCTTTCAAACTTTCAAATTTTTGTAAAAAATTTCACAATTTTAAACAAGTTGTTTTTAAACTTTGATTTTCAAAATTAAGTTTAAAATTCAATTTGGAAAACTAAAGTTGTTTTATTTCTCCCCCTGAATTTGACATAAAATTTTGAAAATATTTTCTAAATATATTCAAAGTAGAAAAAAAAATTGAGGTAGAATTTTCTAGAGAGATTTTAAAGAGAAGATTAAAAAATAACACTTAAGAAGTTAATTAAAAACCTTCCCCTGAATTTGATACTCCTTTAATTTATTAATCCTCCTTATTTATTACTCCCCCTTAATATAAAATTTTACAACCGTAACATATTTTCGTACCTAAGTGTTTTAGGCGATTGTATAATTATCTTTATAAAATTGTTCATTTAAATTTGACTAAACGTAATTAACGTTAGATTCAGTTGAAATGAGTTAACCTTTAGTGTAATGTTAAGTAAGATAAGTTGTTATTAATTCAATAATTAATCAATATTAATAATTTATTGATTAAATTTTGCTTGATTCAATAATTTAATATAGTCTAAATTTTGTATTAATTGATGAAGGTGTTAGTTATAATTTAACTTTTCATTTACTTCTTTTTAAGTTGGATTAACTTAGTTTAAAGTTGGTAGTAATTTGAAGTTAAACTCGTTATTAAACAAGGTTAAGGAAGGTTCAATTTAAGTCAAACTTTATAAAAATAATTAATATTTTTAAGGTTGATAAAAAATGAGTTAGAGTAATATTTTTACTAAGGTTAAACCTAGGTTCTAATCAAATCAAGCTTAGTTCTCAAATAAAGTTAAACTTAAATAGTTAAGTTCTACTTATTAATTACATAATTAAGTTTAAAGTAAAAGTTAATGGAATTTAAGCTTTTAAGTTAGGTGTCTAAGTTTTAAGGGATTTCTAACAATATTTTAAAATGATTTTTATAATTATTTAATGACAATTAATATACGTTCAATTCAGTTTTGATTTTAGATTAAGATTAATATCAGTGATTAATTTAGGTTTAAGTTTTAAGTTTAAGTTAAATTTTTAAGTTTTAATTTAAGTTTTCATTTTCAGTTAGGTTAAATTAAGTTGAAAAGTAATGTTTAAATTAAGTTTTAATGAGTTTTAATTTGAGATCTAATTTTTAGTTAAGTTAAATTAAAAAATAATTTTAAGGTTAAAATGATGTTTAAGATTAAAAATGAGTTTAAAGTAAAAATAATAATTTTTAAAGTGAAAAATAGTCTATAGAAATAATTTATTATTATTACTATTTTTTTTTTTAAGTTAAAAGAATTTTATTATAGTGAAAAAATAAGAAAAATTTTTCAAAATGATACATAATTTTTAAAATAGTTTTAAAATGATTTTTAAAATAGTTTTTTAAATGTTTTTTTTTTTTAAAAAAAAAAGTTTTTAAAATAATTTTTAAAATAACAATAATTTTTAACAGGTTTTAAAATAATTTTTAAAAGAATTTTTTAAAGTTTTTTAAAATGATTTTTAAAAGAGATTTTAAAATAATTTTTAAAATGTTTTAAAATAATTTTTAAAAGAATTTTTTAAAGTTTTTAAAATGATTTTTAAAGGAGTTTTTAAAATAATTTTTAAAATGTTTTAAAATAATTTTTAAAAGAATTTTTTTTTTTTAAGTTTTTAAAATGATTTTTAAAAGAGTTTTTAAAATAATTTTTAAAATGTTTTAAAAGAATTTTTTTTTTTAAGTTTTTAAAATGATTTTTAAAAGAGTTTTTAAAATAATTTTTAAAATGTTTTAAAATAATTTTTAAAAGAATTTTTTAAAGTTTTTAAAATGATTTTTAAAAGAGTTTTTAAAATAATTTTTAAAATGTTTTAAAATAATTTTTAAAAGAATTTTTTAAAGTTTTTAAAATGATTTTTAAAAGAGTTTTTAAAAGAATTTTTAAAATTGTTTTTAAAGAATTTTTAAAATAGTTTTTAAATAATTTTTAAAATAGTTTAAAGATTTTTTTTTTAAAAAAAAATTTTAAAAGAAATTTTTTTTTTTAAATAATTAAGTTAAAATAATTTTTAGGTTAAAATAAATTTTTAAGTTAAAATAATAAATTTTTAAGTTAACAAAAAATTTAAAATAAATTTTTAAAAAAAATTAAGTTTAATTTTTAAAATAGATTTTAAAAAATTTAATTTTAATTTAATTTGAATTTGAAATTCAAAATTTAATTTTAATTTAATTTGAAATTCGTTTGAAAATTAATTAATCCTTATTCATCTCACCCGATCTAGATTATCAATCAGAGAATCTTATAATTTTGTGAGATGAATTAGATTTAATTACAGAGTTTGGTTTAACTTGTGTTAGATTCGGGTTTAGCTTTGGTCTCAACAAATAGGCATTCTTCGGATAAACTTCTAAGCTTGGTGAGTCACTTGGACGTCATTAGAAGTAACCAACCTTTCGAGGTTTTCCGAATAGTCCTATCCACGGAGCTTAGTATTAAACCTTGGTCTAACTACTTAGGATCCATTTAAAGGTAGCTTCGGTCGGTTCCACTTGGCCAAATGCATCAGATTGAAGTCATATCTTTCTAGACATGCAATGCCCAAGCTTCCCCAACGTACTATCATCCAAAACTTCACCAGTACTACTTGTCAAGTTAAACTTTTGTCCCTGTTTATTCTATTCCTAACTACCCTGCCAGGTAGGTTGGTTTTTGGGTACCCTACCGGGTAAGTTTGTTTCGGTTACCCTGTCGGGTAAATTATTTTTGGAGGTGCCAACTATTCTGGAGCCTCCCCCTAAATTGTTGATTTTTATTTTTTTACCACTTGTATAATTAGAGTTAGTTTTAGTTAAGTTTTAATGTTTAATTTGTAATTTAAATTTAAGTTTTTAATTTTGAATTAATTAAATTGGTCAAATTATCATTCTTTAAAGGAGTATATTTAATATTTAAATTTTCTTTCAATTTTAATTTTATTGGGTTAATTGACTTATCTTTCTTTAGTAGCTTATTTTTAAAGTTTAGGTTTTTATTTAATTTTGAGTTAATTAAATTGTTTGAATTATATTTCTTTAAGGGTTTATCTTTTAACTTTTTATTAATTGTTAATTTTGAATTTTCTAGATTATTTTTGTTTAATATGTTATCTTTAACATTTAATTTTAAGTTTGTTAACTTTCGTTTTGATTTTATCAAAGTGTTTGATTTTATCCTTATATTTTCTTTACCTTTTAAGTTGATATAATTAGTGGAATTTATTAAATAAGTCTTATCATTAAAATTTAATTTTTTGTTACTTAAATTATCTTGGGTTTGGATAGAATTTTCTAGATTGATATTGTCTAGATTATTAAACAATTTATTAATTGTGTCTAGATTGATATTGACCTTGTCATCCTTTTTGTTTGAATTTTCAAATTTGTTTAGGTTTAAATTCGAATTTTTAGATTTATTAATTATTTTCAGATTTTCTGTATTTTCTAAATTAATTATATTTGTTTTATCAGAAAATATCCTAGGGGTATTTTCGCAAGTATTGTCATGTACACTATTTTCACATATACTTTCAGATATATCCAAATTAACATGCACATATTTTAAACTACTACTAGCAAGGGTGTTTTGGTAAATATTACTAACCTTGAGTGCAACCCCTAATTCAGCAGGCTTCTCCGTTGGATCTAACTCGAGTCTGGATTCGACTTTAACTTGATCTTCTAGCTCCATTGGCGTCTCGTGAAGCTTGATCAACTGGGTCCACAGCTCATATGCATTCTTGTATTTTTCTAGTCTACATATGATATTGTTAGGTAAAATATTACAAATAATTTTACTTACGTTTTTATTCAGTTCCGAGTTCTGAGAAGGTTTTTTCAATATTAGCATATAATCGATATCTACGCTTCCTAAGAAGCATTCCATTCTTCGCCTCCAGTAATTGAAATCTTCATCGTACGGTGGTGGTTCATTGGGGTTCCATCCTTCTTGAAAAGACATTGTTCTTGCACACAATGAAACAAAGACAAAATCCCAAGACTTGGTCTTGGATTAGTAGTGCTGGAAAAAATAATATTTCACTAAATTTTTTTTTATTTTAAAAATAATAAAATGTTATTAAAATATTAATAAAAAATATTATCTCAAATTTTTGAAAATGTAATATTTTGTCAATACTAAATAATAGTGAAAAGATGACGATGTATTTTTCAAAAACAGTTTTGGAGGGAAAAAACGAAAGGCGTAATATTTTAAAAACGAACGATATATAATTTTTCTTTAAAAAGACCCCCTCTTTGTCTGATTGGTGGTTGCACCAAATCAGAGCGGTACCTGCTCTGATACCACTTGTAAGACCGTTAGATTCGATAGAGGGGGGTGAATATCGATTCGAAAATCTCGAGTTAAGACGCAGCGGAAAAGTAAAGAAGTAAAGAGATGAACACTGTTGATTTTTACTTCGTTCGGAGCCTGTGACGACTCCTACTCGAAGGCCCGTACTCCTTGAGTACTTTCGTTGGGCTATTCACTAGCAATTCGGATAATTACAATTTACGTACAAATATTTCTAATGAAAAGAAAGAAAACAAAGCTAACCGACAAACAATGAATTAAAAAGAGAGCCGGAGTGAGTCGTCGGAGCTTTGTGAACGTCGTTGGAGCGCAGAGCAGCAGAGTGATTAGACTCAGAGTTCTCAGAAGACTGATATTATGAAGCTCCTGCCTGGGGCTTCTTTTATATGCTGCTCCGGGCGCCTGGATCCCTTCCGAGCGCCTGGAATGTGACGTAACACTCCCAACCAGCATGCTCCAAGTGTCAACGCCATCCTGGGGATAAAACTTGCCTCCGGGCGCCCGGATCCCTTCCGGGCGCCCGGACCTCCGGGCGCTCGGACCTCTGGGCGCCCGGACCCCTCTTCTCCAGAAAGTCCTTCTCCTGCAAGAAAAAGTTAGTCCGAGGCAAATGTACCCTGCAGCAAAGATTGTTAGCACAGTTTTATAGATAAGCAAAGTATGACTTAGATTCCGTCTTTCCGAGACCGGAATCTAGTCACGATCTCGACTTAGATATCCGAAATGGATCTAAGCCGGATCGACGCCTAATGTTCCCTTCCCGGGAACGCGTCCTCGCAGTCACTCCCTTCCAGTGACTTACCTTACTTACCTGCCAGACGTCCGGTCAGCCCGTCGACCCGTCTGGACTTCTTGCCAAGCGTCCGGTCAGCCCGTCGACCCGCTTGGACTTCTCGCCAGCTATCCGGTCAGCCCGTCGACCTAGCTGGACTTCTCGCCAAGCGTCTGGTCAGCCCGTCGACCCGCTTCGACTTCTCGCCAGCTATCCGGTCAGCCCGTCGACCTAGCTGGGCTTCGTGCCAGACATCCGGTCAGCCCGTCGACCTGTCTGGGCTTCTCCTGCACACTCGATCAGAGTGTTAGACAACAACAGACTAACTTAACCTGATTTGTCATTCATCAAAACCTAGGTTAAATCGTTAGTGCTAACCGCACCAACATAAACAACATTAAAAGAAGATCTCTGGCAGATTTTGACGAAAAAGGAAAAGGCTCGTTCGGTCGATCGAAAAGATGGTTCGGTCGACCGAACCATTAAAGATCAGTAAATGCAAAAGATCGAGCCAACTTCGAACTTCAGCCAGGAAGGAAGGGAGCGGGTTCGGTCGATCAAATAGTGGGATCGGTCGACCGAACCTCAAGTACACCTATAAAACAGGCTCGAAGACAGAGGCCAGGACAAAACTTTTCTGATCAATTCTTGTGCTCCTCTGCAAGCTGCTCACTCTACTCATCTTCGTCAGCTCAGCAAGCAACATCATCCAGAGTGTACCTAAGCCTCATCTGCAATTCACTTGTCGGTACAATTTAATTTAAGCTTGCATTGTAATTTTATTTAAGCAAGATAGTAGGGTGTTACTATTTTGCTCCATTGTACGATTCACTTCTTTCCGAGGAATTCGGAAAGAAGAATTATAGTGCTTTTCCCATCGGTGCGGTCAAGGATCGCGGGCCTTCGAGTAGGAGTCGAGTAAGGCTCCGAACGAAGTAAACGAATTGTGTCTCTTTCTAATTTCCACTGCTTAACTTTGAGTTTTTAAAATACAAAAAGAATAGTTTTAAAAGACGCTATATTCACCCCCCCCCCCCTCTATCGCACTACTCGATCTATCAATTGGTATCAGAGCCTTGTTAGATCTGAAATAACTTAATCATTTTTCGAGCAACTTTTAAAAAAAAAATTCTTTTCCTTAAATTTTTTAAGTAATACTTTTTACTCTTAATCTCGCACTACTAATCCCAAGATGAAAGTCTTGGAAATTTGTTTTCTATTATCTTCTTGCAAGAATGTCAACATCCTATCAAGAAGGAAGAAATATCTATGAATCTCCACCGTACGATCAAGTTTATTTCAATATCTGGAGGCGAATGATGGAATCTTTCATAGGAAGTGAGAGTTTTGATAGCTGGATCGCACTGAGACAATCTTCTCAAAACTCAGAAGCAAACACAAAGGTAATAGATTTATTAATTAGTGTTTTCCCTAACAAAATTTTGTGTCAATTAGAAGATTACAAGAATGCATTCGAGATGTGGACCAACTTGATCGAACTTCATGAGACCCCGTCGAGGCTAGAAGATCAAGGCGAAAGTGAGTCTGAATCCAAATCCGAAGAGCTATCCTTAGAACCAGATCTAGAAGAACAAGACCAAATCAACTTCATTGCACTAGTGGCTGAGGAGGAGGCTGTTGGATCCGAACCCGAGTCCTACCAAACAATCGAGTCTGAATCTGAAACGGCAATGGTTAAGGTGGAGAATTCTAATAAGGATTCAGAAGGTAATATTGTAAATTCAAAATTTAAAGAACACATAACATGTTTTAATTGCAGAGAAAAAGGACACTACAAAAATAAATGCCCGATGAACCTGTAACAACCCAAATTTTCTCATTTCGAGTCTTAAAAAGTAATTTAAAAATATTTAAAATGCCTTAGAAATATTCTAGAGATTTTTAGAAATTTTTAGAGTATTTTTATGTAATTTTTGGAGTTCGTTTGATATTTTTACCAAAAGGAGGAAGTTTCAAAAAATAAATAGGTTTGGCCGAGGTTCGAACCCGCGACCTCCGGCCGAACCAAGTCTTAAGCGAATCTGGCTGACCAAGTGTCCAAGCGGGCATTGTTGGTAAAATAAGAAGTGAAAATTATTTAAGCAATGATTTAAAACAGAAACAGTTAGGTATTAAGAGGAGAACTTGAGTTGTTTTCCGAAAAAAAAACCTAATCTTTTCTCTTCTCTTCTCCTCGCGTGCGACAGCGACTCGGGTGAAAACAGGGAAGAGGCTAGGGCTTCTGCGGCAGCCGGCCAAAGGGGGATTCCACGAGCTCTTCTCGAATCCGAGCTCCTCTCGTCAAGAAGGCTCCGTAGGCACGAAGAGAAGGTTGGATTTGCAAGCTTTCCGAAAACCCTAGAAGTTCCTTTCCGGTTGTGAGTCCAAGAAACCATTGTAAGTTGCTACTCACCTGCGGTAAGAGTAGTTTTGAGCTTTGATTCTCTTTTCTTTTGGTTTCGGAACATGCTGTTGTGTTTTAAGTGTTGCCGTGAACCTCAAAGCAAGGGAATAAACCTACTATCTAGTTTAGGAGGTTTAAGATTTACCTGATTCCATATTTTTATCTATCAAGAAAACCTACTTTGTTTTTAGTTGGCAATTGAAGTGGTACAACTCATTTTCTAGGTACAGACATACTTTGCCCTGTTAGAAATAATTTAGAATGTGTAAGTGTATCAAGTGTATGCTATTGGTTTCATGGATTAGGGCTATGAGCAGAAATGGTTTACACGTTTTTAATAGCTCAATAATTAGTTTCCTTGCTGCAGTGTATTTCAATTCAGTTTGTTAGACTGGGGAAAATGAAAGAATTAATTAGATTAGCATGTGGCTTAGCAGTTCGGTTGTGTGGTAAATTTATATACATGAAGTCTCGGATCCAATGTTTCAGCTGCAGAAACAAACAGCTCTGCTTAGAGTTTAGAACAGCTCTTTCAATTTGCAGTTTTAGCAAGTACATATTCAATTTTTAGTTAGTTTTCTTTGCTGCTGTACAAAACCCGAACTACCCTTTATTTTCCAAGTATATAGTTAGATTCCCAATTTAGTTCCTAGTTTCCTTTTTGTTTTGGTAGTAGGCGTGTACCATAATTAGTAGAGGTACAGAATTTTAAGTGCAGTTTTCCATTAAGTGCAGTTTTCATTAAGTGCAGATTTCTTCCATTAAGTGCAGTTTTCCATTAAGTGCAGTTTAACAATAAGTGCAGATTTTTGTGGGCATAGTATGCAGAAATTTATTAGTTGAGAATGTTTGAAATTTAGTACATATTTTGTTAGTCATAGTATGCAGATTTATTTGCTTGTTTGAACTGAAATTTTTGGAACTTCTCAAGCACAGCAGTTTTAGTTTGTTTAAGTATCAGTTTATTTAAGCATTCAATCTTAGTATGTTTAAATGTGCAATTTCAGTTTATCTAAGCATTTCAAAGTTAGAATTTGTATGAGACATTGTTTTTAGAGGTATTAGCAAGTATAAGAAAGATAAAGTATAAGAAAGAAAAAGGTCAAAGCCTTAAGTAGATCCCAAGGTCAAGACTTTAGGGATTTTGGTACACAATGTGCTTATTAAAATGCTGAGGCATTATATATTAGAAGTAATAAAAGATAACAGGTATTTTATTTTAAAAAGGCTAGTACCCGACTTCCAAGGTTGTCGTTAAACAAATCCAGGTGACCAATTCCAAGGTCTTGGCCCTGGTAAGACCAAGGTCTTTACCCTTGTAGGACTGGTGACTAGCTACCACAGTCCCTATTAGGGAGAGCGTATTGCTACTAAGCCTGGGGCCCAGAGAAGCTTTATTATTATTTTGAAGTATTAAAGTATAAATTTTAAACAAGTGAAATAAGCTTCACATAGGTTTAAAATTCAACAAGTTTAGTTTCCTCATATGTTGACATGTTGTCTAGATCTGCTTACATGTTTAGTATTTCAGTATGCTATGTTTCTTTTGCTATTAGATGAGCATGAGTAGTATTTCTTTTTGAGCATTCAGTTCTAGATTTCTTTCAACTTACATGCTTACTCGAGTTTTTGTGAGATAGATAGCGCTTACTAAGCATTTTTGCTTATAGTTGCATTTTCCTCTTACTGCAGATAAAGGAAAGGGAAAGCTATAGCAAAGGAAGGTGACAAGGAGGTGTTCGATGATGTGTGATGCCAGGACTATGGGAGAGACTTGGGGCATTATTAAGTTTCTGTGTTTTTAGTGGTTAAGAAACATTTGAGATTATACCTTATATTCAATTCATTTGAGATTATTCTTGTTTTAGATCGCATTCTAAGATGAGTTTTGTTTAGTAAGTAGATACGTTGTGTTTGCATTGAGATATAGTTTCATATGTTTCTGTTATTATGAGTTATATGTGCATGTTCTGAATTCAGAGTATTGTATTGTATTTTAGTCCTACCGGACAGCATATACTCTGTCGAAATTTTAAGTTTTCTGGAAAAATTTAAGTACAGGTTGTTACACTAGTTAAGTAAGAGTTTATAGTAGTTATGTAACGGACACCTTTAGAGTGTAGTGAGAAGGGTGGTCGTTACAGAACCAATCCGCACAACCAGAGGCAAAGGAGGAACAGATGCCTAGAGTTCGGAAAAGGAAGGACCACATTGAATGCCTCAAGTGCAAAAAGATGGGACACTACAAATCTCAATGTCCGGAGAGAAGACCTAAGGATTCAGGGGGAGCAATTAAGGTAAAACAATTTATGTTACATGAAAAATTGTATGATTTAGATCCTTCTTGTTTGAATTGTACCATGAATCTAAAAATGCATGAAAATCCTACCTTAACAAAACTAATTTAATTAATAAAAAATTAAATAATTCAAATATAATTAAAATTGATCAAATCAACTCAAATCTTAATCAAGACTCCGATTCAATTAATCAAAGTTTATTTATTCAAGATAATTTGAATTTAAATCAAAATAATAATTATCTAGAATTAAATAACAATAAACATAATTTAACAAAAAATTTAAATAAAAATAAGAAACTAAATTATAAATCAAAGTTTAGAAAATTAGAAAAACAAAATAATGTTTTGAAAAATAAAATTAATAAATTAGAAAACATTATTAATAATTTTATCAACTCACAAAATCTAGATTTAAGTTATAAATCAAAACCAAATCTAAAACAAAACTTTCATTATAATCATGTACCAAACTAATCAATATTGATAATAATAATAATAAAAATAACAATAACAATAACTAAATAATAATAATAATAGTAATAATAATAATAATAGTAATATTAATAATAATAATAACAATAACAATAACTAAATAATAATAATAATAATAATAATAATAATAATAGTAATAACTTAATAATAATAATAATAATAATAATAATAATAATAACAATACTAAATAATAATAACTATAATATTAAAACAAACAATAATAAAACAATAATATTAAATATACAACAACAACACAAACAAACAATTTGTATTATGCATGACTTGTTTGAATTGTCATGATCATGCATACTTAACTGTTGTATAACATGTTATGTATCTTTTCTTAATTTAAAATGGTTAGATTAAAAAGGTTTACCAAACACTAACAACATAGCACCGGAATGGATTGGGATGATAGTACGTCAAGGAAACTTTGTCGAAGGCATGTCTAGGCTGAATATGGAATTCTACCTGGTGCACTAGACTTAGTGGATTTGACTGAAGCTACCCCAGTCAAACATGCGCTAGTTAGACCAAAATTTAGTATTAAGTTCTTTGAGCGGGAACAGTTTGGAAAGTCTTCAGCAAGTGGTCCACCGTTGATACACAAGAAGGTCATAAGCCTCGCCACTGAACTGAAAGCTTATCCTTAGAAAGTCTACTTGATTAACCCACATTTCTTAATTTTCCTTGACATGAATTAATTGAGAAAAATAAAATAAAATTTCCCAATTAAACTTATAATGGCCGGCCACATCATAGAGAGACAAATTAGACAAGTTTCAATCAACAAATTAAAACTTCCTAATTTGTTTCCGGAAATTTTTAAAATAAAATTTCTCTTCAAAAATCCCTTCATGGTTGATAAAAAGAAATTTCTATAATTTTAATTTTTCAACATGTGAATAATTTTCAAAGAGAAAATAAAATATCTTTCCAATCTACAAATAAGGAAAAAGATCTAATCTCTTTCTTTAATCTTTTGTAGATCCTTTTAAGTGAGATATTTTAATTTTAATTCTCTTTAATAAATTATATCTTCCATATAATAAAAATTAAAATTAAAATTCTTTTAATTTCATTAAGGTCGACCCCTTCTAGCTTGGGTTCAAGCTAGGGCCGGCCACCCATAAACCATGCTTAGGCCGGCCCTAGCTTGATTCCCAAGCTAGCTTGGCCGGCCCCCTTTAGGTGGGTATAGAAGGTGGGTATAGGTGGATATAGTACTCTATAAATAAGAGGCTACGATAGGGACCGAGAGGAGGAATTGATTTTGGTCTCCCGATAAAATTAAGCATCCCGTGTTCGCCCCGAACACACAACTTAATTTTATCAATAATAATTCATTCTACTAGAGAACTATTATTAAACTACCGCACCAATCCCAAATTATATTTTTGGGCTCCTTCTTATTATGGGTGTGTTAGTCTCCCCTGTGTTTAAGATATCGAATGTCCACTAATTAAGTGAGTTACTGACAACTCATTTAATTAATATCTTAGTCCAAGAGTAGTACCACTCAACCTTATCGTCATGTTGGACTAAGTCCACCTGCAGGGTTTAACATGACAATCCTTATGAGCTCCTCTTGGGGACATTATCAACCTAGTATCTCTAGGACACAGTTTCCTTCTATAATCAACAACACACACTATAAGTGATATCATTTCCCAACTTATCGGGCTTATTGATTCATCGAACTAAATCTCACCCATTGATAAATTAAAGAAATAAATATCAAATATATGTGTTTGTTATTATATTAGGATTAAGAGCACACGCTTCCATAATAACTGAGGTCTTTGTTCCTTTATAAAGTCAGTATAAAAGAAACGACCTCAAATGGTCCTACTCAATACACTCTGAGTGTACTAGTGTAATTATATAGTCAAGATAAACTAATACCTAATTACATTACGACCTTCTAATGGTTTGTTCCTTTCCATTTTGGTCGTGAGCTACTGTTTATAATTTATAAGGTACTGATAACATCATCTTCTGCGTGTGACACCACATACTATGTTATCTACAATATAAATTAATTGAATAACTACAAACAAATGTAGATAATTTGACCAAATGTGATTCTTTATTCAAAACAAATATTTACAAAAGCTTAGGCTTTCAGTATACACTCCAACAACAAGAACATTCTAGTATAGCAAACAGACCATTAAAGGATTATGCAGCACCTTACGCTAGAGGGTTTCGATCTAGCATTTCAAGACCTTCAGTTGAAGCAAATAATTTTGAGATCAAACAGGCTATTATTTCTATGGTACAGCAAAATCAGTTTGGTGGAGGGTCGCATGAGGACACAAATCAACACTTGGAGGTCTTCTATGAGATATGTGGTACAATGAAAATGAATGATGTTCCTTCTAAAGCGGTGCATTTATTATTATTTGGGTTTTCTTTAAGAGATGGAGCTAATCAATGGTTAAACTCTTTAGCTCCAAATAGCATCACCACATGGGAGCAATGCGAGCAACAATTTTTGGATAAATTCTATCCACCTAGTAAAATGGCTCATATGAGGAATCTCATTGCAAGTTTCAAACAAGCTGACTCAGAATCTTTATTTGAAGCTTGGGATAGATATAACAATATGCTCAGACAATGGCCACATAATGGTTTGGAGAGGTGGTTAGTGTTGCACACATTCTATAATGACATTAATTATCATACTAAGGTGTCCCTAGATTCAGCTGCTGGAGGGGCACTCATGAATAAAAGTCTAGATGAAGCTGAGGAAATAATTGAAAGTGTAGCACAAAATCATCATCAATGGTCAAATAAGAGAAGTGATGGCTATTCTTATTCAAACCCAACTAAAGCATCAGGGAAATTTGATGTTGATGCAGTCACTCTAATGTCTGCAAAGTTGGATGCTCTCACAAAGAAGCTAGAAAGTATGGGGACTAGCACTAATACAATCAATGCCATAGTATGTTGTTGTGAAACGTGTGGTAGTTCTGATCATTCACAAGACTCATGTCCTTTGGGAGCTATATCTGCACAGATAAATCAATTAGAGCAATGTGACACTATCATAAGTTTTAATCAAAGGTAGAACAATCCATATTCCAACACATATAACCCTGGGTGGAAGAATCATCCAAATTTTTCCTATAGAAATAATCAAGAACAAGGACCATCCATGGGAGGCAAAAAAAGTTTCCAATCGGGGCAACAAAGTTTTCAACAACAACAACAATCTTCTCAAGGCTATCAATTTTCTAAAATCGAAAAGATGCTTGAGGAAATTATCTCTAATCAAAACGAAATAAAGCAAGAAATTTTGAAATTGACTCAGAGAATGGATAATTCTGAAAAGCATCAAAAGATCCAAGATAGCCAAATTGCCAAGCTAGCCTCATCATCTTCAAGAGAACCAGGGCAATTTCCTAGAAAACCTGATGTAAATCCAATAGAGCATTGCAATTGCATCGAACTTAGGAGCGAACGGGCCTTGGGGGATCCTCGAGTGATTGCTCCAAAAGGGATGAAAGCTGAAGAAGAGTTCTCTCCTCTAGCACTTGAACCAAATTAGATTCAAGAAAATTAGGAGAGTACCATTAAGGTTGAAGAGACTCTTCCACTTAATCCACAGAGTCAAGTAATCCCTTTTCCTCAAAGATTAGTGATGCTAAAGAAGGATGAAGAGTTTGGCAGATTTTTGGACAAAGTTAAAGAAATCCGTGTGGAAGTTCCTTTGATTGATGCAATTCTGCAAATGCCAAAATTTGCCAAATTCCTGAAGGACATCATGTCAAATAAAAGAAGAAGGGGAGACATTGAGACCATTGCACTTATTGAGGAATGCAGCGCCTTGTTTGAAGAGAGCATTTCCCCGAAACTTAAAGATCCAGGAAGATTTTACATTCCATGCAATATAGGATCTGAATTCATAGAAAAAGCTTTTTATGATTTAGGGGCCAGTGTTAGCCTCATTCTATATTCAATTTGTAATAAATTAGGTCTCAAAGACATGAAACTTACTACCATGGCTCTATAACTAGCTGATCATTCTTACAGATATCCTATGGGAATAATTGAAGATGTGTCGGTAGAAGTTGATGGGATTACTATTCCCATAAATTTTGTGGTTCTGGACATGGTAGAAGACCCGAAGATTCCAATCATTTTGGGAAGACCCTTCCTAGCCACAGTTGGAGCAATAATTCATGTCAAAAACCATAAACCCTCTTTGGTAATTGATAAGGAAATGTTGGAATATGATTTGTCTAACGCTTCTAATGACTCCATCCTACGTATCAGTAGAAAATGAGCAGATTTGGTTAACCGATCAATGATTACCCAAATCGTATCATGTGCTCGTCAGGTTCTGGGCAGTCCCACGACGAAATCCATCGTGATGTGCTTCCATTTCCATTCCGGTATCTGAATCTTCTGGAGTAACCAGGGTGGCCTCTGATGTTCAACTTTCACTTGCTGACATATAAGACATCATGCAACGAAATCTGTAATGTCCTTCTTCATGCAAGTCCACTAATATGAACGTCTCAGATCCCTATACATGCATGTACCACCAGGATGAATCGCAAATATGGACCGGTGTGCCTCCTGAAGTAACTCTTCCTTCACAGAAGGTGATTCAGGAACACACAACCTTCCCTAGAATTATAGAATTCCATTTCCATCGCAAGAAAACCCTGTCTAGTGTCCTGGAATAATTCTGCTACACAAAAGCTGCAGGTGTTGATCTATAGCCTAAGCTTCTTTAATCCTCTCTACAATGGGTGATTGGGCAACCATAGATAACAGAATACCCCGCTCAGTGTGACCCTGCTCTACTAATCCCAACTCAGAAAATCTCTGTACCAATTCTGTAACCATCACACGGTGATAGGCAAGAACTCCTCGGGATTTCCTACTCAACGCATCAACTACCACGTTGGCTTTCCCTGGGTGGTAGTTGATCGTATAGTCATAGTCCTTCAAGAATTCCATCCATCTTCTCTGTCTTAAGTTTAATTCTTTCTGAGTAGATAAATACTTAAGACTCTTATGATCTGTAAATATCTCGAAGGTAACCCTATAGAGATGATGTCTCTAGATTTTCAGTGCAAAAATAATAGTTGCTAACTCCAGGTCATGCACTGGGTAATTCTTCTCATGCTCCTTTAGCTGACGTGAGGCATAAGAAACTACCCGTCCATGCTGCATGAGTACTGCGCCTAACCCCTGTAATGATGCATCTGTATAAAGTAGGAAGCCATCATCTCCAGAAGGAAGTACCAATATAGGTGCAGAAATGAGTCTTCGCTTGAGTTTCTTAAAACTCTTCTCGCAAGAATCTGTTCAGCAAAACTTCACTCCGTTTCTGGTCAGCCGAGTCAAGGGCAAAGCTATGCTTGAGAAACCCTCCACAAACCTCTGATAATACCCAGCTAGACCAAGGAAGCTACGAATCTCCTGTACAGACTTTGGCTGCTCCCAGCCGGTAACAACTTCTATCTTTTGTGGGTCTACCTATATACCACTGCTAGAAATGATATGTCCCAGAAAACCCACAGAAGATAACCAGAATGTACATTTTTTTAACTTTGCATAGAGACGTTCTCGCCGAAGTGTCTCCAAAACTATAGGAAGATGTTGCCCATGTTCTTCCTCGGATCGAGAATATATCACAATATCATCGATGAATACAATAACAAACTTATCCAAGAACTCAAGAAACACCCTATTCATCAGATCCATGAAAATTGCTGGAGCATTGGTAAGCCCAAATGGCATCACCAAGAACTCATAGTGTCCATAACGAGTACAGAATGCTATCTTCTGTATGTCGGAATCCCTCACACTGAGCTGATGATAGCCAGATCGTCGATCAATCTTTGAATATACACAAGTATTCTTGAGCTGATCAAACAAATCCTCTATACGTGGCAGTGGATATTAGTTCTTAATAATCACTGCATTCAGCTACCGATAGTCAATGCATAACCTCATCGATCCATCCTTCTTCTTCACAAAGAGTACTGGAGCTCCCCATAGAGAAACACTAGGACGGATAAACCCTCTATCCAGTAGTTCCTATAACTCCACCGTTAGCTCCTCTAATTCTTTAGGTGCCATGCAATATGGAGCTCTTGATACCGGTGTTGTCCCCGGAATCAACTCAATCGTGAACTCCACTTGCCTTTTTGGAGGCAAGCCAGGTAATTCTTCTGGAAATACATCAGGGTATTCTTGCACTATAGGGATGTCCGAAGGCTGTGAAGCACGTTCCTGATCAACCTTAATCATGGATAACAGATAACCCTGACAACCTTGGGACAATAACTTCCGAGCTTACAGTGCTGAGATAATAGAAATTCCATCATCCTTAGTACCCATGAATACCTAGGATGGTAGACCCGGAGGTCTAAATGTAACCACTCTCACGCTGTAGTCAACGGTAGCATAATATCTGGCCATCTAGTCCATACCCAAAATGATGTCAAATTCTAACATATCCAGAACCTGTAAGTCCACCATAAGGGTCTGACTCTCGAAATCCAACGGCCATTCTTTAATCTCCTGACTGATATTTAGTATCTCTCCCGAGGGTAACGATACTACTAATGTATGAGTTTGATGAACCAGAAATCTACAAATCTTACCCAGAAATACCCGGGAAATGAAAGAATGGGAACTACCAGTATCTATCAATAATTCAGCAGGAAATGAATAAACAGTAATCATACCCCGAAAGACTAATCCCTCGGCCCGCTGTGTCTCCTCGCGAGTAACAGCATAAACCCATCCTGCCTTCGAGCATGCTGGCGGCATCTCAGTGCCAGTTTGAAATGTGCCGATGGATTAGTAGCTAACTGTTGAGACTGGATCACCGGACAAGAGCTAGGTGGCACTGGAAAATACGGATGTGTCGGATGCGTCTGATGTGACGGGACCACGGTAGGATACTGAATAGTCATTGGTACTACTGGGTACTGCTGACTCTGGATATGGTATACCTGTGCCTAAGAAGGTGGTACACTCTGCTGATGTGGAGTACCCTGTGTCTTCTGCGATCCCTTCTGTTAGTGTGTATACTAAAAGCCTAGCTTTTTGTAAACATCTATTTTGAAATAAAAGAATCACATTAGTCAAATGTCTACATTTATTTGCTAAGTATAGTTGTTCAATTAATTTATATTGTAGAAAACATAGTGAGTGGTGTCACTCACAGAAGATCATGTTATCAGTTCTTTATAAATTATAAACAGTTGCTCACTACTAAGATGGAAAGGAACAAACCGTTGGAATAGTCATAGTGTAATTAGGTATTAGTTTATCTTGACTAATAAATTACACTAGTACACTCTAAGTGTATTGAGTAGGACCATAGGTAAGTTCTTTTTATACTAACATAATAAAAGAATAAGACCTTAGTTATTTTGGAAGTGTGTGCTCTTAATCCTAATATAATAGCAATCACATATATTTAGTATTTATTTCTTTGACTTATCAAAGGGTGAGATTTAGCTTAATAAATCAATAGGCCCGATACGTTGGGAAATGATATTACTTATAATGTGTGTTGTTGATTATAGAAGGAAACTATGTCCTAGTAATCTAGGTTGATAATGTCCCCAAGAGGAGCTCATAAGGATTGTCATGTTAAACCCTGCAGGTGAACTTAGTCTGACATGATGATAAGGTTGAGTGGTACTACTTTGGGACTAAGACATTAATTAAAATGAGTTGTCAGTAACTCAATTAATTAGTGGGTATCCGACATCTTAAACACAGGGAGATTAACACACTCATAATAAGAAGGAGCCCAAAATATAATTTGGGATTGGTGTGGTAGTTCAATAATAATTATTTAGTAATATGAATTATTATTGATGAAATTAAGTTGGGTGTTCAGGGCGAAAACGGGAAGATTAATTTCATCGGGAGACCAAAACTAATTCCTCCTCTCGGTCCCTATCATAGCCTCTTATTTATAAAGTATTATACCCACCTTTACCCACTTTTATACCCATCCTAAGGTAACCGGCCAAGCCTTGCTTGAAGCCCAAGCAAGGGGTCCGCCAAGTTAATCCTTGGATGAACCAAGTGGTGGCTGGCCCTAGCTTGAGTCCAAGCTTAGGTGGCCGGTCAAAATAAAATTAAAAGGATTTTATTTTTAAAATTTTTCTTATGTGGATTCCATGGTTGTAACGCCCACCCTTCTTACCTAAGGGCGGCGCTACATTCTTATACTACTTACGTACATGTTTTACTATAACAGCGGAAGAATAAAAACTTTAAAGAATTTAATTTATTAAGCATAATATCACATATTCTGATTTGTTCAAATGTGCATATATTGAACTTATAACTAAAAATATTAATTTGTCCGAATCGTCCTAGCCGAGCCACCACCACACACATCACTATCTGCTCCTCCTGCTGCTCCGTTGTTCATCTAGCTTTCTCTTTTATCTGCGGTACAAGGAAAGTAAGCTATGAGCACTCATGGCTCAGTAAGTTCCTTTCCTACTCACTAAAACCGAGAATCATCGTATATCAAGAATGGATCAACATATCATCGTCTCAACTAATCATAACATAACATATCATTCTATTCAAACATATCATGCATATTTCTTATTCACATATCATTTCATAGAAGCATGAATATCATATCATAAAACAAATAAATCACAAGCATAAGACATACAAGGGCATCATATTCATATCATAATATCACATGACATTATATCATATCATCATATAATTCAAGCACATATGAATGTAGGCAATGCATCGTGAATTTGAAAACTTATACTTAATAGTACTTGAAATTAATATCATCATCATTTGGGATCCCGGTTTGTACCACATACATAATGCGTAGGTCCAAGGTAGCAAGTCTTGAGCCCTACCATGCATACATACTAGGCCCGAGTCTTACTCCATCGACCTAGGACACTCAAAGGCCCATTACTGACGAGGCCCGAGTCTTACTCCATCGACCCCGGGGCGTTTACAGAGCCCACCCTTGGTACAAACCATAAAAATAACTTATCATGCATAACTATCATATCATGTCCTTAACAATCTTTCATGCATTTATTCTTTTCATTTCTTTTCATTATGTATAGCATTTTCTATGCTATCACATATCATAACATAACTTCATTTCTTTTCATTATGTATAGCATTTTCTATGCTATAACACATCATGGCATATTTCATAATATAACTTCATTATGCATATCATTTCGTAACTAAAGCAATTATGCATTCTAACTTATTATCATATCATTTTCATACAGCATGGCATAGACATATTTAATTTTTGTTCTAGGGTTTCTAGGGCATCTATCCCTTCATGGCCGAACACATAATGATTCCTTTAGGTCATACAAACATGTATCACATTCACACATTATCAAGTTTTCATAAGAAGTACTTTTAACCCCTTAGGTTTCATTTCCAAGGCCTCTAGGTCCTTTAAACCTTACTTGGCCGAAATTCATAGAATATAAACTTCCTTTAAGTGGCCTAAAGCATGGGAAACCTAAGTAAATTTCATAGCAAGATTTACTAAGAACATCATACACAAAGTTGGATCATAAACAAGCTAGGACTCTTGTGATCTTACATGTCATAAATCATGTAACTAATTTTCTACATTCCATTTAAACATGAGAGCATTAATCATCTTTCATAACATAATATCACAGAGGTCATTGAGCATATTAGAATTTTGTTTAAGCTTCTCTAAACCATCACCTTACCATGGCTGAAATATTAAGAGTAAGGTTCATGAGTTTCTTTCAACATACAAGTATACAACTCTTAAGAACTTTATATCATGTCATATAAGCATAGTTATTTTAAATTCAAGGTCCTCCTAACCCTAAATTCTTTCTTGGCCGAAACATGAGAGTGGGGTTCTTTTGGTTCCAAGCAAGAAAACCATAGGAAGGTCCTTAGCATTTCATAGAGGGAACCTTGCACTAGTTTGGTTAGACAATAATTTTCCTAACCTATTTACAATATTTTTGATTGAAATTCTAGGGTTGCATACACCTCTGATCATGCATCATATATGTATAAAAACATAGGGGAAAACTTTCTTTCAAGGCATAGAAAAAGAATCCGAAAATCACATGAAAGCCTTGTACCACAGGTGAGGGGAAGCTTACCTTCTTTGCTTAAGTTTCCTAGAGTTGAGAACTTGCTTGTGGACCTTTCTTCCTTGCTTGCTTTGCTCGGCACCAATGGAGGAAGAAGTGGCTAGGTCTTTTGGTGGAGAGGAGGAGGAAGAAGAGGAGGCTTCTTCCTCTTGTGTTGCTCGGCAACAAAAAGAAAGAAAGAAGGGGGAGAGTTGTTGCTCTCGGCAACAAGAGGAAAGAGGGAGGGAGAGTGCTCGGCACAAATGGAGGAGAGGAGGAGAGTGAGTTGAGGATGAAGCCCCCTCCATGCCTATTTATACTAAAGTGAGGGAGGAAAACTTGACTTGATTCATCCTCCTCATTTACTTCTCCTCTTAATGAGAAAGAATATGCTAGAGAAATGCTTCTTGAGTTTCTCTCTTTTCTTTCTCTTAATTTCTCTCCTTTCTTTCCTTTAATTATAATTCCCATCTCTCCTCTTACAATATTCACTCCTATCACACTTGGTTAACACATGCATGCATCCACAAGAGAACCAAGGATCAAATCCTTCTCCTAACGTATTTTTGTACAAAATAATTCATGTATATGCATTATGCATAAATATTTCATACATGCATATATAATATCTCATATTTCTTTTGTTTACATTAATTCCTTGCATTATAAATCATGTATAGAACTTTATATTCTCAACTTTATTTTCTTTCATAAAGTTTTTAATCATCTAAATCCTTCCCATCGTAACATTCAACGTAGACTATCTACACATTCTTTTCATTACATTCGTACTCTCATTGCCCTTACTTTATCTAGGCTTTCTAGGGGTGTTACAATGGTTTTAAAAGAAAGTTTAAAATTTAAATCTTTCCTTTTATAGCTTTCTACAAAAGATTAAGAAAAGATTTGATATCTTTCCTTATTTGTAGATTGATAGGAAGATTTTAATTTTGATAAAACTTTCCTTTGTTGTAACCATGTTCATGATTTAAAAAGAGAGTTTTAAAATTAAAATTTTCCTTTTATAAGTTTCTACAAAAGATTAAGAAAAGATTTGATATCTTTTCTTATTTGTAGATTGTAAGGAGATTTTAATTTTAAAGATAACTTGCCTTTTTGGAAATCATCCACATGTTTTAATAGAGAAATTTTAATTTATATATTTTCTTTTATAACCAACCATGAAGGGATAAAATTATTAGAAAAATTTTTATTTTAAAATTTCCAGAAACAAATTAAAAAGTTTTAATTCTTGTTAAAACTTTCCTTGTTTGGGATCTTAAGGTGACCGGCCATATGTTTTAAGAAAAGGAATTTAGTTTTAATTAATTAAATTTTCCTTTTCATGGAAAAGGAATTAAGGAAGTTTTTATTTAAATTTCCTTATTTGCCAAGACCAAGGATTATAAAAGAGGTGGTAGGGGTGCCTTCATGGCTAATAACTCTATTCTATTTTTCCTCCCTCTCTTCCTTAGTGGTGTAGCCGACCCTTCTAGTTCTCTCTTCTTCTTTTTCTTTCTTCTCCTTGGCCGAAACTCTTCATCCTTTGGAGCTTGGAAGGTGGCCGGATATTTGCTTGGAGAAGAAGGAGAGAAAGGAGACTTTGTTTCTAGCATCCCTTGGATCTTGGTGGTGGTGGCCGAACCTCTACATCTCTTGGAGACTTGGTGGTGGCCGAAACTAGCTTGGAGAAGAAGGAGCTTGGGTGGTTCTCATCTCGATAGATCGTCGCTCACACGACGTCCGAGATAAGAAGAGGAATCCGGTAGAAGATCAAGAGGTTGTTACATACAAAGAAAGGTATAACTAGTAATTATTTTTCGCATCATGCTAGTTTTCTTTGTATGAATTTCAAACACAAGAGGCATATGATTCTAGAGTTTTGAATTTGTGATTCGGGTTTGTATTTTTTTTATTTTTCGAATTTGTGATTCGATTGTTCTTTTTGGTTAAACCTAATGTTATTTTAGGAAATTAAATATTGAATTTCATTAAGAGGCTTTGTCGAGGCAGTGGTGGATGCTCCCATACCCAAGAAGGCCATGTGCCTCGCCATGTTTGACCTGGGAGCCAATTTTCAAAATTAATATTTAATAGAATTTATAACATAGGTGGATTTGGATCAATAGTGTTAAGTTCCGCTTACGATCCAAGTCTAAACCATTAAGAACAGATAAGTTAAATTTGGAATCAATAATGTTAAGTTCCGTTTACGATTCCGAATTTAATTTCTAATGAAAACAATAGGTTGTTAGGAAAGGTTCGACACTTGTACAAAATTTTTGTACAGTGGAACTGGTACGAACTTCCTAGGACCAACCAACACCTTCGGCCGTCGAGTCTGAGTAATATGACTACCCTGAGCAGCAACCTTGGCAGCCTGCATCTAAGCCTTCAGAGTACAATCATGGCTCTTATGTTCCGAAAGCTTATAGTAGTAACATACATTCTAACCCGGTGGACAATTGATCTTAGAGTGACCCTCTACACCACACTGAAAGCATACTAGTCCACTGGATTGATCCCTCCAGTACTGATGAGAGGGATGAGAAGAATAAGCTGACGATCATGCTGTCTTCGGAAATTGATGAGCCTCTCCCGAAGTTGCTTGTTATCCATGCCCTTTCCTCCGTCTCTTCTGACCTTGGTTTGGTTGTCTCTGATTAGGAGTAGTACCCTGAGTCCTTTGTTTATCCTTTCCCTGTTCCTGGGAAACTTGCTGTTGTGTAATCTCTATCATCAAAGCTCTATCTAACGCCTCCCAGTACGTACTAGGAGTAAAACCAGACATCCTGATACGAATATAAGCTTCAAGGCCCTAAGTAAATTGGTCTAACCAATCGCTGTCCTGAGCAACAAGATGAGAACAAACAATACTCAGCTAATCGGTTAAATTCTGCATTGTGCTCCATCATAGATCGATCACCCTGCTTCAGATTTAAGAATTCCTGTCGACGAGCCATACGATAAGGAGCTGGAAAATACTGTCTCTTGAAAGCATCTCGAAATAAAGTCCAGGTAATACTTTAATCTCCAAAAAGCGCCTTCTGCATTTTCCTCAGTACACGACAAATGTACGCAACTAACTCAGCCTTTTCTTCCTCGGTACATGATAAATACTCGAAAGTATCCTCCACATTTCCCAACCAAGAACGAGCAACACTCGGGTCGGGAACTCCATGGAACAAGGTAAATCGATCCTTTACCGACCGAACTAATAATGGGATACGAGCTCTATCCCTCACCCAAGGAGTAGCAGCAGGGGTAGGGACAACTGGTGCTAATATAGGGGAAACCAGGGGAAACCACCTGAGGCAGGAAACCCTGATCTCTCATAGGAACCTAGTGGGTTTGTCCATGACTATCCATTTCAACCTCCGTAGGATCCCTGAAAGAATCTGCCTCCTGCTCCACTGGCTTAGACTCTACTGACTCAATAGGTTGCCCCCAGACCACGACGCTGACTAGGGGCTGTACCCCCACACTTCATTCCTGATATTAACAACAAGGTAAGACTATAGAAGTATAATATAATAATAATTTTACTTACATCCTATAGCTTGGAGATATCAAGCCGCTGCCTAGTCCCAATATCCAAACCGTCACATCGGAAAATAGGAATCCCAAGTGTAAACCTAGAAAAACTCTTAAAACTCGAAAAACCTCATAACCTCGAAAAATCCAAAACATGAAAAATAACAGGCATCGCAAACATGCTCTGATACCACTAAATTGTCACACCCCGGGTGAGTTCTTACCGAAAAATTTCGACAGCATCTCCCCTATACCAGTGATAATCTGAAACTCACATACATACAAAATACATCAGCCACATATGGCTGGAATATATAAACACAAGTACCAACAACCACACAGTTTATATTCGCAGCCTACCCGACTGGATAAAAGAAATGAAAACAATCATATAGCTAATATGCAGCCCACATGGCTATATCAAAAACACCGTGGAATAACGGAAGGAAAATCCACAAATGTAAAGTCCACAAAACATCATCAGTATAAAGTCCCCATAACAAGTATCAAGACATAGTACGATCTAACAACACCAAATTCAACGAAACATGAAATGCCAATAGTAAGAAACTAAAAATCGATAAGAACCCTCAGATCTAACGAGGGAAGTGGGACCAGCTGGCAGTATACTCCAAGTAGCTCCATATCATCTACCTACTACCTGAAATCAAAATAATATAGATGGGGTGGTGAGTAGAGGTACTCAGCGGGTAATAGATAGAATAAAGCATGGTTTACATAATGAAATAGGAATCAAAGAATACTGTCTCCGTAAACAAAGAATAAGAACATGCTGTCATAATATAACACCTCTATCCATATCTGATAAAATAACTATACATGAACATACCTGACACAATAAATGTGCATAACTGACTAGAATCAATACTATGATACCATAATCAAAAAAACTCACCAGAACAGCAACAGATCTATTCGTGACACTTGTGCAATATAAATACGACTGCATATACATGTAAAATAATAACATGTATGTTGCATGACATCCATATGAAACAATCATATCTCAAACAAGTACAACATCTCATAATCACATGCAACTAATAACTACTAGGCATGTATGCAAATGTATCTCCACAGATGCACCGCGCATCATATGCAAAAATGCGCATGCATGCCATATGGTCACCCCCGCCACCTCTCCAAACACCATGACCCTGGTATGGCCGAGAGCCTTGGGTCTGTGACAAACTATACAAGCCTCACGCATGTAATAGCTATAAAGCGACTAAGACGACGGTACACTATGTAGTTATCTAACTACATAGCTAAGGGTCCCTGACCACTCACAACTCAAGCCCTCTGACTATTGTACCCTCGAGACCCACTACTCCGGAGTGGTCGAGGCTGACAGAGTAAAAAAAATACTGAGCAGCTGAGTAAGCACGACAGGACTAGCTCCACTCCTAACTACCACTCTCCAACAATGGCCGAAAGGACAGCTACGCACAACCGACGACCCTCTCAACCACAAGGGAGACTATAGTCGTCAGTATGCAATGAATGATGAACATGATGTGAATAATCACAATATAGTTACTATCATCAATCATGCAACCTCAGAAGCCGCTTACTAATCACAACAAACATATATGCACACACCCCAATACAAGATGGTCAATCAACTATGCAACTCCAACCACCATATACCCATCACGTATACACCAACTCAATAATATGCATGATCAACACGCTAACCGGATAAACCAGACATCCCTATGATACAAACTCTACATGTACATATGTACGTAGTCCAGATATCAAAAGTTGTGACTGTAATGAATTAAACAAGATTATATCAAGGGTCCAACAAAAGTGACAAGTAGGAAAACAATAAATAAACAGATTTAAGGAATGCAACCTAAATATCCAAATATAACCATGCTTTATAGTTCAAAGAACTAAATAGGAGATAGGAAAGAAATACCCGCCTCAAGATAACTCGTATCAACAGAACCACCCGCGTCACATGGCATGTCGCTGATCAAGGTCCTGTATCACATATACAATTTTATGTAACTAATTATGTGTACAGTACAAATAGGTGAATTACCTATAAATAAATAACTAATTTTAAAATAATTGTTACTGTGATTACTACCCCCTTCCATTGCTAAAGCTAGATTAACTTTCAACCTAGCTTAACTCCTCCAAGAATTAAATTCCCATTAGACCCTTCCATAAACGCCTAACATGAAGCAAACCTAAACATCACTAAATCTATTTCAGATTAGGTTTATCTACATTTACCACCTCCAATCCTCCAGCATAGCCATCTTATATCACTGTTAACTAATCTTGATCAACATAATCTACAGAGCCTCTAGCAGAAAACAGCACACGCATAACCTATAACACCTAAACATAACAACTTTTATTGATTTTGTCATTGATCCGAATTCAATCAATACACAGGACTCATTGGATAACAACTTCTACAGCTAATGATCGACCAAAAGAAAAGAACAAGAACTACACAGTGCATCAATTCCAACCGGATCAAGAAGGGAAATAGCAAGAACTAGAAGAGCTATTCACCACTACAAACTAATATATAAAAATTACTCTCATTACTTCTTCACCTTTTAATCGCCGGAGATGATCACAGATACAATGAAGAGATCAATCCAACAAAGCTGTGGTGGCCATAATCAAGACACTGATCTCTGCTTCCCAGAGAAACCACCCGAATCAACACTACAAAGAGAATCAGAAGCTCGAAGTCATGACCAAAATCAACCGCTTACCTCCAAGAATCCTGGCTAGGGCACGATCTGTTCTTGCCGACGAATAGAGAAGGAGATCGGGAAGGAGACAGTGGTTGTTACCTCACCCAATCGGTAGACGCTGGTCAGATCGAACACCGACGCCCTCGATTTCCTTCCGACAGCAGGTGAAATCAGCAAATCGGAGATCCGTCGCCGCTGTCTGCCAAGACCAGAGAAGAGGTAAAGGTCGAGAAGAAGAAGGGTTCGGTTGTAGTTATCCCCTTCCTCTCTTTTTCTTCATGGCTAATGACTCTATTCTTTTTCTTCCTCTCTTTTCCTCCTTGGTGTGGCCGGCCCTAGGGCCTCTTCTCCTTCTCTTCTCTTCCTCCTTTGTGGTCGGCGGCATCAACATAAGAGAAGTCCATGGTGATCGGTTCTAGCTTAGAGAAGAAGGAGAGAAAAGAGGCTTCGTTTCTAGCATCCCTTGGAGCTTGGTGGTGGTGGCCGAACCTCACATCTCTTGGAGTTTATGTGGTGGTTGAAACTTGCTTGGAGAAGAAGGGTTTGGGTGGTTCTCATCTCGGTAGATCGCTGCCCACACAACGTCCAGGATAAGAAGAGGAATACGGTAGAAGATCAAGAGGTCATTGCATACAAAGGAAGGTATAATTAGTAATTAATTTCCGCATCATACTAGTTGTATTTCTTTTGTATGAATTCCAAACACAAGAGGCATTAGATCTAGTTTTTCGAATTTATTTTTCGAGTTTGTGTTTTCTTTGTTTTTCGAATTTGTGATTTGATTGTTCCTTTTGGTTAACCTAGAGTTATTTAAGGAAATTAAATATTAGCTTTCCTTAAAAGGCTTTGTCTAGGCGGTGGTGGTTGCTCCCATATCCAAGAATGCCATGTGCCTCGCCATGCAGTCCTAGAAGCCAATTTTAGAAATTAATATTTAATGAAATTAATAACATAGGTGGATTTGAATCAATAGTGTTAAGTTCCGCTTGCGATTTAAATCTAAATCATTAAGAACAAATAAGTTAAATTTGGAATCAATGATGTTAAGTTCCGTCTGTGATTCCTAATTTAACTTCTAAAGAACACAATAGGTTATTTAAGGAAAGGTTCAACACTTGTACAAAATTTTTGTACAGTGGAACCAGTACGATTTTCCTAGGACTAACCAACAATTAGTATCAGAGCTAGGGTTTGCCTCTGTGTGTTTGGTTTTCAAATAGATTATGCACATGTCATACATAATTTAGGCAGGATAATAGTAGAATGTGCTAACTTTGTGGTTGTAGGCTCCAACTATTATGGCATATAGATATTGTGTGTGATTGGACCCTTGGACATATCAAGGGCATTTTATTGTGTGTATATGATTGTATGTATCAAATACAACAGAAGTTGTGTTATTTTTAAAATTTTATTTTTGTTCGATCTAGAGTACATGTGCATTCCTTTATGGAATATAGGATCGATGTATGTAAAATTCTATATTTATCGCGGATCGTATCCTTATGAGGCGTGGTGCTATCGAAGGACCAGAGGCGCAGCGGAACAAGAAGCAAGATAGATGCGACAACTCGACCCGATGGAGATGGCTAAAGATGGCAGCAGCTAGGGTTGGAGCACACGGAGGACAGTGATGAAAATGTCATAATAGTTGGAAAATTAATTTCCATATTTATTGCTTTTATTTACTGTAATGTGTGTGTGCATGTGATGTATGCTAGTATAGTTTAAAATTCCTCACCATAAATAACTAAGTGGGAGAGGGATTAGTATATAAATCCCACGGTCTCCATTACTAGTTTGTAAGTGATGCAACAAGCTTGCGTATTGGCTCTGAGTGCTTCCCTCCACAACGGATGGGTTTGTTTGCGGATCACTAGATCAAACTTCCTTTATGGATGGTTATAGGAAATTATTTAGGACGTGTGTGATCTTCTCCAACTGAAAGGGCACAATTCTATTTAATGGACTAAGTATCAAGTAATGGTATACACTTAGACACATTTAATAGTATCCTCCCCAATGGAGTCACTGCTATTACTTGTGTGACCAAAGGGAAACTAACTATTAATTTGTCATAAAACTAGGGTGACAAGATAATAAAATTAATGGGTTAAAACCCCTCTTACAAAAGATTGATTTTGTATACATCCACACTAACGTGGCATACAAAATTAACGGTGTTTGAGATAATTTTATTTGTCATAAAGTTAGGTTGACAAGATAGTTAATGGGTAAAACCCTCCTCTTACAAATGTTGATTTTGTATACGTCCACACTAACGTGGCATGCAAAATTCATGATATTTTGAGGTGTTGGTAAATTTAAATAGTATTGTTTGAGGAATCAATATTATTTTAAATTTAGAGTCTTGACCAAATATTTGATCAAAGACAGACCAACTATTAATTTTATTCGTCATAAAGTAAGGTTGACGAGATAATAAAATTAATGTATAAAATCTCCCCTTTGATTTTGTATACGTCCACACTATCGTGGCATACAAAATTCACGGGGATTTTTAAGGAGTTGGTATTGACCAAATATTTTTGTGATTCTTAGGTTTTCAAATGTTAGTCAATCCCCTGGTTGTTATACTATAGAAAAGACTTAGTAGTCTCAATTATAATAATTAGAAATAGGACTTGGACATTAAGGTAGACTATCTTCTTAGAACTAAGAACAATATAGGTATATTTAATTCATTAGTTGAAACATGTTTAGTGGTATTATCTACCAGAACCTGGAGTGTAGATACAGATGTCATTAATCATGTCTGCAATTCATTGCAAAGTTCCAAGAAACCCAACAACTATATGAAAAGAAAAACACCGTCTACATGGGCACTACTGCAAAAGTAGCAGCTATTGCAGTGGGAGATGTTTATGCTCTGATAGGAATATAATATGGATTTTCATAAATTATCTTTACGTACTAAGTTTAGAATGAACCTGATTATGGTTTCTAAACTATTAAAGAATAGATATTCTGTCTATTTTGATAACAAACTTGTTATCAAGAAAATTAGGGAAGTTATCTGTTCTGGTACGTTGGTTGACAATTTATAATCCAATAACTCCCACGATGCAATAAATGGAAATTAATAACATATTTTCTAAATAAGATAAAGTAACCTTCGGAGATGAACCAATCATATTTTTTGGCATCTAAGGCTAGGTTATATTAACTTGAGTAGGATTCAAAGGATAATAACCAATGAACTCTTGGGTTCATTGGTAGTGAAAATCTTTCCAACCTGCGAGTCTTACTTGGAAGGAAAAATAACCAAGAAGCTTTTAAGTCTAAGGGATATAGAACCAAAAATATGATGGAATTGGTTCATTCTGATTTGTGTAGACCTTTGACTATCCAGACAAGAGGTTGTTTCAAATATTTCATCTTTTTTATAGACGATTATTCAAGATAAGGATACATTTACTTGACACACCACAAGTCTAAGTGCTTTGATTAGTTCAGAGAGTACTAGGCTGATGTGGAGTAACGTCAAAGTAAAAGTATCAAGACACTATGGTAAAATCGTAGTAACAAATACCTCTTAGGAGAGTTTAGGAGTCACTTATCAGAAGTCGGGATTCAATCCCAACTAACTGCACCTAGTACACCCCAATAGAATGGTGTAGTAGAAAGAAGGTATAAGGCTCTTATGGAATAATTAGATCGATGATGAGTTATTCAAAAAATTACCAAATTCGTTTTAAGGATATACACTGGAAACGAAAGTGAACATAGTACCTTCTAAGTCAGAACTCTCTACTCCCATAGAATTGCAGAATGGGCGTAAGCCTAGTCTGAAGCATATTCGGATTTGGGTGGTCTAGCACATGAGAGACACTGATAAGTTGGATGGGAGTTCACTTGTTTGTGAGTTATCCTAGAGAAACGAAAGGATGTTTATAGTCCTAAAAACAGAAGGTTATTGTTAGCACCAATGCCCAGTTTTTAGAAGAGGATTATGAACCACAAGCCCATAAGTAAATTTGTTCTTAAAGAAAGAACACGTCTAATCTAGTACCAACTGTACAAGATGTGATACCACAAGAAAACAAGGCTTGTTGAAAAAGGGAAACCTTTTACCGGTAGCCATGCTCAAAGTCTATCCGAATTCCTTTATCTATTGTTGCTCATATGGATTATGAGATTTGACAAGTGGATATCAAGACAGTTTTCCTTAACATAAGTCTTGAAGAAAACATCCATATAATGCAACCAGAAGGGTTCATTGCAAAGTGCAAAGAGCATCTTATGTGTAAGCTCAATCAGTCTATGGACTGAAGTAAAGCTTCAAGGTCTTGGTACATTCGGTTTAATAAAGTAATCCAGACCTATGGATTTATTTTATAACCGAATGAGTTTTGTGTATACAAGAAGTGTGATGGAAACGTGGTGGTATTTCTTGTAATATACGTAGATAACATTTTTGGTAGTTGGAAACAATATCAAAGTGCTGTCAGAAGTAAGGGTATGGTTGTCCAAACAATTCGATATGAAGGACTTCGAAGAATGCATATATTCTTGGGATCAAAGGGATCGCAAGAAAAGAATATATTTTACTTATCCCAAGCTTCATGTATCGAAACAATCCTTGCTCGTTTTGAGCATGCAAAACTCCAAGAAAGGTTTCTTACCTTTTCAGCATGGAGTAGCTTTATCTAAAGAGATGTCTCCGAAGACATCAAAGGAGATAGAGAAAATGAAGGCAGTTCCTTATGTTTCGACTGTCGGAAGCCTAATGTATGCTATGCACGAGATCAGAAATTTGTTTTGCTGAGGGCATAGTTAGCAGATATCTAAGTAACCCTGAACAAGGACATTGGACTGCAGTAAAGCATATATTGAAGTACCTTAGAGGCACTAGAGATTATATGCTAGCTTACAAGGCAGATAATTTGGTCCCTGTGGGTTGCACGGACTTTGACTTCCAATCAGATAGGGACAATAGTAAGTCGACCTCGGGGTTTTGTATTTACTTTAGGAGGTGAAGTCATTACTATGGAAGAGTGGTAAGCAAAGGTGCTTTTTCGGACTCCACCATAAGAAGTTGAGTAAGTGGCAGCCTCTGAGGCAGTCATAGAAGTTGTATGGCTCAGATACTTCATGATGGACTTAAACATGTTTTCTGATTTGCCCAAAAATTATTATAATTTATTGTAATAATAGTGGTGCAGTAGCAAACTCGAAGAAACCATAAGTCCATAAGGCAAGTAAACACAATAGAGCGCAAGTACCACCCAATACGAGAAATCGTATAAACGAGGAGAAGTTGTTGCCGCCTAGATTGCATCAGGTGATGACCTATAGATCCTTTCACTAAGGTCCTTAAGGCAAGAGCTTTTGATGGGCAGAAGGGTTGGGAATCAGATGTATGGCAGCATTTATGACAGCATAGTCTTTTAGTATAAGTGGGAGATTGTTAGAGTGTATACTAAAAGTCTAGCTTTTGTATAAACATTTATTTAGAAATAAAGAATTACAATGGTCAAATACCTACATTTATTTATTAAGTGTAGTTGTTCAATTAATTTATATTGTAGATAACATGGTGTGTGGTGTCACATACAGAAGATCATGTTGTCGGTTCTTTATAAATTATAAACAGTTGCTCACGACTAAAATGGAAAGGAACAAACCATTGAAGTAGTCGTAGTGTAATTAAATATTAGTTTATCTTAACTAATAAATTACACTGATACACTCTAAGTGTATTGAGTAGGACCATTTCAGGTAAGTTCTTTTTGTACTAACTTTATAAAAGAACGAGATCTTAGTTATTATGGAAGTGAGTACTCTTAATCCTAATATAATAACAAACACATATATTTAGTATTTATTTCTTTGACTTATCAATGGGTGAGATTTAGCTCGATAAATCAATAGGCCCGATAAGTTGGGAAATGATATTACTTATAGTGTGTGTTGTTGATTATAGAAGGAAATTGTGTCCTAGTAATCTAGGTTGAGAATGACCCCAAGAGGAGCTCATAAGGATTGTCATGTTAAACCCTGCAAGTGGACTTAGTCTGACATGACGATAAGGTTGAGTGGTACTACTCTTGGACTAAGATATTAATTAAGTGAGTTGTTAGTAACTCATTTAATTAGTGGGCATTCGACATCTTAAACATAGGGAGACTAACATACTCATAATAAGAAGGAGCCCAAAACGTAATTTAGGATTGGTGTGGTAGTTCAATAATAATTCTTTAGTGGTATGAATTATTATTGATGAAATTAAGTTGAGTGTTCGGGGCAAACACGGGAAGCTTAATTTCATCAGGAGACCATAATCAATTCCTCCTCTCGGTCCCTATCGTAGCCTCTTGTATATAGAGAATTATACCTACCTATACCCACCTTCTTACCCACTTTTTGGTGGCCGGCCAAGCTAGCTTGGAACCCAAGCTAGGGTCGGCCAAGACCCAAAATTTGAGCCAAGATTAGTGGTCGGCCCTAGCTTGGAGTCCAAGCTAGGTGTGACCGGCCACATATAATATAAAAGGGATTTTATTTAAATTTTTTCTTATGTGGATAACATGGTTTTAAAAGAGAGTTTAAAATTTAAATCTTTCCTTTTATAGCGTTCTACAAAGATTAAGAAAAGATTTAAAATCTTTACTTATTTGTAGATTGAAAGGTGGATTTTAATTTTAAGAAAACTTTCCTTTTTAAACCATGTTCATGATTTAAAAGAAAGTTTAAAATTTAAATCTTTCCTTTTATAGCTTTCTACAAAGGATTAAGAAAAGATTTAAAATCTTTCCTTATTTGTAGATTAAAAGGTGGATTTTAATTTTAAGAAAACTTTCCTTTTTTAACCATGTTCATGATTTAAAAGAGAGTTTAAGAATTAAATATTTCTTTTATAAAGCTTCTACAAAAGATTAAGAAAAGATTTGATATCTTTCCTTATTTGAAGATTGAAAGAGATTTTAATTTTTAGAGATAACTTTCTTTTTATTCACATGTTTAAAAGAAAGATTTAATTTATAAAAATTCCTTTTTATAAACCACCATGAAGGGAAAAATTATTGGAGAAATTTTTTATAAATTTCCGGAAGCAAATTAAGAAGTTTTAATTCTTGTGTGAATTAAAATTTTCCTTGATTGGGAGAAAAGGTGACCGGCCATTATTATTGAGAAAAGAAAATTGTTTTTAATTAAAATAATTTTTATTTTTCATGGCAAAGGAATTAAGGAAGTTATTATTTAAATTTCTTTATTTGTCAAGACCAAGGATTATAAAAGAGGGGGTAGAGGTGCCTTCATGGCTAACGACTCTATTCTTTTTCTTCCTCTCTTTTCCTCCTTGGTGTGGCCGGCCCTAGGGCCTCTTCTCCTTCTCTTCTCTTCCTCCTTTGTGGTCGGCGGTATCAACATAAGAGAAGTCCATGGTGGCCGGTTCTAGCTTGGAGACGAAGGAGAGAAAGGAGGCTTCGTTTCTAGCATCCCTTGGAGCTTGGTGGTGGTGGTCGAACCTCACATCTCTTGGAGTTTATGTGGTGGCTGAAACTTGCTTGGAGAAGAAGGGTTTAGGTGGTTCTCATCTCGGTAGATCGTTGCCCACACAACGTCCGGGATAAGAAGAGGAATACGATAGAAGATCAAGAGTCGTTGCATACAAAGGAAGGTATAATTAGTAATTAAGTTCCGCATCATACTAGTTGTATTTCTTTTGTATGAATTCCAAACACAAGAGGCATTAGATCTAGTTTTTCGAATTTATTTTTCGAGTTTGTGTTTTCTTTGTTTTTCGAATTTGCGATTCGATTATTCCTTTTGGTTAACCTAGAGTTATTTAAGGAAATTAAATATTAGCTTTCCTTAAAAGGCTTTGTCTAGGCGGTGGTGGTTGCTCCCATATCCAAGAAGGTCATGTGCCTCGCCATGCAGTCCTAGAAGCCAATTTTGGAAATTAATATTTAATAGAATTAATAACATAGGTGGATTTGAATCAATAGTGTTAAGTTCCGCTAGCTATTCAAATCTAAACCATTAAGAACAGATAAGTTAAATTTGGAATCAATGATGTTAAGTTCCCTCTGCGATTCCTAATTTAACTTCTAAAGAACACAATAGGTTATTTAAGGAAAGGTTCGACACTTGTATAAAATTTTTATACAGTGGAACCGGTACGATTTTCCTAGGACTAACCAACATGAGACACCTCTACCCTCTCTTTTATATTCCTTGATCTTGGCAAATAAGGAAAATTTTATTAAAAAAAACTTCCTTATTCTCTTATCCAATGAAAGGAAAGTTTAATAAAAAATTTCCCTTTCAAACTCAATGTGGTTGGCCACCTCTTAATCATCCAAGCAAGAAAAGTTTTAAACACAAAATTAAAACTTCCTAATTTGTTTCCGGAAATTTTTAAAATAAAAAATTTCTCTATTAATTTTCCCTTCATGGTTGGTTATAAAATGAAATTTTATAAATTAAAATCTCTCTATTAAAACATGTGGATGATTTCCAAAAAGGAAAGTTATCTTTAAAATTAAAATCTTTCTCTCAATCTACAAATAAGGAAAGATATCAAATCTTTTCTTAATCTTTTGTAGAAACTATAAAAGGAAAGATTTAATTTTAAAACTCTCTTTTAAATCATGAGGATGGTTAAAAAAGGAAAGTTTCATCAAAAATTAAAATCTTCCTTTCAATTACAAATAAGGAAAGATACCAAACCTTTCACTTAATCTTTTGTAGAAAGTTATAAAAGGAAATATTTAAATTTTAAGCTCTCTTTTAAAACCATGGAATCCACATAAGAAAAAATTTAAAAAATAAAACCCTTTTAATTTTATTGTGGCCGGCCACCTAAGCTTGGACTCAAGCTAGGGTCGGCCACACTTCAACCCATCCAAGCCATGTCTTGGTCGGCCCTTGCTTGGGCTCCAAGCTTGGCTTGGCCGACCACATAAGGATGGTTAAGAAGGTGGGTATGGGTGGGTATAATACTTTATAAATAAGAGACTACGATAGGGACCAAGAGGAGGAATTGGTTTTGGTCTCCCGATGAAATTAAGCTTCTCGTATTCGCCCCGAACACCCAATTTAATTTCATCAATAATAATTCATACCACTAAAGAATTATTATTGAACTATCGCACAAATCCCAAATTACATTTTGGGCTCCTTCTTATTATGAGTGTATTAGTCTCCCTGTATTTAAGATATAAAATGTCCACTAATTAAATGAGTTACTGACAACTCACTTAATTAATATCTAGCTCCAAGAGTAGTGCAACTCAACTTCATTATCATGTCGGACTAAGTCCACCTGCAGGATTTATATGACAATCCTTATGAGCTCCTCTTGGGGACATCATCAACCTAGATTACTAGGACACAGTTTCCTTCTATAATCAACAACACACACTATAAATAATATCATTTCTCAACTTATCGGGCCTCTTGATTTATTGAACTAAATCTCACCCATTGATAAGTCAAAGAAATAAATACTAGATATATGTGTTTGTTGTTATATCAGGATTAAGAGCACACACTTCCATAATAACAAAGGTCTTATTCTTTTATTCAGTCAGTATAAAAAGAACTTACCTTAAATGGTCTAGCTCAATACACTCAGAGTATACTAGTGTAATTTTATAGTTAAGATAAACTATCATCAAATTACACTACGACTACTCTAATGGTTTGTTCCTTTCCATCTTAGTCGTAAGCTACTGTTTATAATTTATAAGGAATTGATAACATGATCTTCTGTGTGTGACACCTCACACTATGTTATCTATAATATAAATTAATTGAACAACTACACTTAGCATATAAATGTCGACATTTGACCAGTGTGATTCTGATATGTTTATACAAAAAGCTAGATTTTTAGTATACACTCTAACAATACTACCCTGCAAAACAAAAGTTAGCACAAATATATATATAAATAGAGTAGTAATTAGATTATGTCTTCTCGAGACTAGAATCTAGTCACGATCTCAACTTAAATTTCTAAAATTGATCTAAGTTGGATCGATACTTATAGTTTCCTCAAACGGGGAACGTGTCCTCACCAAGTCACTTCCCTCCAGTGACTTACCTTTACTTACCTTTTGTCATACATCCGGTCAGCCTGTCGACCTGTCTGGACTTCGTGCCAGTTATTCGATCAACCCATTGACATAGCTGGACTTCTTACCAGCTATCCGGTCAGCCCGTCAACCTAGCTGGATTTCTTGCCAGCTATCCAGTCAACCCATTGACCTAGCTGGCTTAGCACCAACTATCCGGTCGGCCCGTCGACCTAGCTGGATTTCTCCTGCACACTCAGTCAAAGTGTTAGATCATAACAAAACTAACTTAACCTACTTTGTCATTTATCAAAACCTGAGTTAGATTGTTAGTGCTATCCGCACCAACAATCTCTCCCTTTTTGATGCAATGACAATCTAGGTTAAGTTAGTGAAAAGTATACAAAAATAACTAGAAAGATGATATATTTTTAGACTGATTTTGGTGTTTTGTCTAGATTTTTGCTAACTTAATCCACCTTACCCTCCCCCTTTGACATTTATCAAAAATAAGCATAGACAACTAAGGGAAAATTGACTAAGTAACCAAAAAAAACTTAACAGTAGAAAATAGTCAAGATTACTTGGGGAGCTTTAATCTAGAAAATAAGTAAAGTATCTTTCAAGGGTAAAAAGTTAATTAATTTGAAGAAACTAAGTAAATAAAATGATTGTTTTCACAATCTACTTAGTTTTAAAAAAAATATGATAAGCCAAAAATTTTGCTAACATAACTTAAAAAGATTTGAAATTATTTTTCAAAAACTACTAATTTTTTAATAAGGTTTCCAAAAGAAAAGTTTTTGCAAAAATAGTTTAAGGTTAAAAAAATGTTTCAAAAATAGATAACTTTTGAAAACTTTGAAAAACCTTTTTCAAGAAATATAATTTTGAAAAACATATAAGGAATGGTAAAACTGAATTAAGATTTTGAAATTCTTTGAAAACTGTGCCAAGTTGGTTTCAAAAATATGAAAGCAATATTTTCAAAACTTAAATAGTTGTAACACTGATTTTTACAAGTTATTTTTTTTAAACACTTTTGAAGATAATTAAAAATTTTCAATGTCGAAAAAAATGAAGTAGTTTTTGAAAATATTTTAAAGTTTCCTCCCCCTAAATCTGACATTAATTCAAAATAAGCAACAAAAAAATTACCTTAACCGTCTAACCATTTGTTACTTACTAACTATCAAAAGATAGCAGTTTTCACTTAGTTAGTCAGGTTAAGTTTAGTTTATTCAGTCAGTGTTTGACTAAGCTGAACAACTTAACCTGATTACTGTAAGTTTGGTTTTTAACGCCTAGACTTGTATTAATGTACTGATATAAGCATCTTTAAGTCCAGGCAATCTGCCTATGCATCTCACTCCTTTCTAAGTTTAGCAATACACAAACAAGATAGTTCTAGTGTGTTGGTGAGATGCTCAAGTTCTAGACCTATAGGAGTATGCTTTCTAAGGGTTTGATCTATATGAAGGCTAAAAACTGATTTTGAAAATTCTAAAAACATGGAATTTTAAGAAATAAAAAGTTTTATCCTAGAGTTTGAAAGATAAATTTTAAAAACACTTTTGAAAGTAAAGGTTCTAGTCTATTAAGCACATTCCTAATTTCCGACGTAAGTTACTAAACTCACATTCAGGGAGGGGTTTAGTGAATATGTCAGCTAAGTTAAACTTGGACTTAATGTATTTGAGTTCAATATCACCTTTAGTGACATGATCCCTGATAAAATGGTGTCTAATTTCAATGTGTTTAGTTCTTGAATAATGCACAAGATTTTTTGTTAAATTAATTGAACTAACATTATCAATTAGTACTTTTGTATTTGTAAAGTTTAAATTAAAATCTTTTAAGGTGTGCATCATCCATAATAATTTTGCAACACATTCTCCTATATTCTGACTCAGTAGTAGATAAGGCAACACAGTGTTGCTTTCTACTAAATCAGCTAACAAGTGATGCGCCCAGTAGCTGACATCCACCACTTGTACTTTTATGGTATAATTTACAGCCAGTGTAATCTAAGTCAGAATAACCTATTAGTTCGAAATTGGTTATTCTAGGATATCAACTTCCTACATTTGATGTTCCTTTAATATACCTAAAAATTCTTTGGACTTGAGTCAAATGTGATTCATTAGCATAGGTTTGGTATCTAGCACACATACTAACTGCAAATAAAATATCAGGTCGACTTGCAGTTAAGTATAGTAGGCTACCTATTGTACTCCTATAGTATTTTAAGTCAACTGATTTTCCATTTGAATCATCATCTAAGGTTCTGTTAGTTGCCATAGGTGTCTTTATTTCCTTAGTGTTTTCCATTCCAATTTTTTAAGTAATTCGTTAATATATTTTTGTTGATAAATGTAATTATCCTCATTTGTTTATTTAATTTGTAATCCTAAAAAGTAAGTTAGTTTACCTACTAGGCTCATTTCAAATTCCATTAGGATTATAAATTCTTGTAAAAATTCTGAATTAGTTGACCCAAAGATTATGTCGTCTACATAAACTTGGGCTATAAAAATATCTTTTTTGATTGACTTGACAAATAGGGTTGGGTCAATTTATCCTTGGATGAATTCTTTGGAAATTAGGTAGGAGGTTAATCTTTCATACCATGCTCTAAGTACTTGTTTAAGTCCATATAGGGCTTTCTTAAGTTTAAATATATGATTAGGATGATCTAAACTTTCAAACCCAAGTGACTAACCTACATAAATTTCTTCTTTGATTAGCCCATTTAAGAATGCAAATTTAACATACATTTGATAAAGTTAAAATCCTTTATGGGTTGCATAGCTAAGTAACATTCTAATGGACTCAAGTCTGGCTACTAGGGCATATGTTTCATCATAGTCAAGTCTCTCTACTTGACTAAATCCCTTAGCAACTAGTCTAGCCTTGTTTCTAATGATTTCTCCAATTTCACTTAGTTTGTTTCTGAATACCCATTTTATTTCTATTATCTTTTTATTTTTGGGTGGTAGTCTAGCAACTAGTCTAGACTGTGTTTCTCTCAAATTGGGCTAGCTCTTCTTGCATGGCTATATCCTCACTGGATCTCTCCTCCAGTTACTTACCTTCACTTACCAGCAGCAGTCACTTGACTTAATTACCTTTGACCCACCAGATCTTCCTACTAGTTATCAGGTCTACAGACTCAACTGGACTTTGGTTGGTTGTCAAGTCTCGTGAACCCAACCAGACTTCCCGCCAGATATCGGGCCCTGTGGACCTATCTGGACTTTGCACCAGCTATCAGGTCCCACATACCTAGCTGGATTTCAGCCTAGTGTCAAGTTCTTCAAACTAGTCAACTCATGCACACTGGGTAGAAAGGTTAGACACACACTACATCTAACTTTAACCTATTTATCATACATCAAAATCAGATTATTATTATAACTTGCACCAACAATATTATCATTAATAAAGTGTATGAATTATATCGTCAACATGGTATCAGAGCACTAAGTTTAACAGTAATCCTTTCTTTTCTTTTCTCCATAATACCCATCAGCCACCTTTTACAATGGTTGTCATCAATGAAATCACTCACTAGCTATCTCTTACAAATACTCCCGATTCACCTTCCGCCCTTGTAGTTCTCAACATCAATGCTCAGACACCGTTGAAACTCACCACCTCTAATTACTCTGCTTAGAGCTTGCAGTTCACGTCTCTTCTATTCAGATATGACTTACTAGATTTTGTTGATGGCTCACGTCCCTAACCCCCTGCGTAGATAACACTACAAACGTCATGCTCCCTCAGGTGAATCTTGATCATATTCTCTGGCTCCGTCATGATCAACTTCTCCTCAATGCTATTATAGGTTTGATGTCTCCTACTCTTGTGCGTTTATTTCTTCACTAACTTCATCTAGAGACACATGGAGGACGCTAGAGAGAACCTACACTACTCCCTCACATGGCAGGATTATGACTCATCGTCAAAATCTTACCAGCCCTCAACAGGGTAACAGATCTATCACTGATTAGATATTAAAAGAAATATTGATGCTATTGTATTTATGAATGTCAAAGTTGACTTTGATGAGCTCTCCATTCGTGTCCTGAATGGTCTCAACTAAGATTACTACAATATCTCAAATGCACTGCAAGTTCGTGACGTCCCTATTACCTTTGATGAGCTATTCGAGCAGTTCCTCAGCTATGAAGCCCAGTTAAAAGTCTCGACACCATCTCCATCTTTGATGCCAATGACTACTCTTGTGGATCCAGTAGGAAATTTTCATAATCGGTATTTAAACTATCATGGTGGTCACCAGTAGATTACACCGATGTCCCATCAACCACGCTTGTCTACTCTTGGGCTATGTGCGCGTCCTCCTATACATCTAGTTGTGTCCAATCCCAATTGTTATCTTGGGTATTGTCAGATCTATGGTGTCCAAGGTCACTCTGCTCACCAGTGTGGTCATATCACTACCTCAATGCTTGCTCTGCTTCCGCCGGCTCCTCCGTGTGCTCTGCGTCCAGCCTATAGTGCACCATTTGCGCACACTGCTGTTCATTTTATATCTCCGTCTGATTCTCGAGAATAGGTGGTTGACTCTAGCGCCTGTCATCATGTCACTACTGATCTCACTACTCTCTTATTGTGTAAGCCTTATTCTGAGAATGATAGCGTCGTCATTGATGATAGTCCTGGACTACCCATCACACACACCGGTTCTTTTTCTTTCTCCACTCCATCTTTCCCTTTAGTTTTCTCTAATATTTTATTTGTGTCATCTATGTTAAAAAATTTAATTTCCATCACTGCACTTTGTACTACTAATACTATTACATTTCTTTTCTTTGATTCCTATTTTCAAGTATTAGATCGTCGTACGAGAGTGACATTGATCAACGGGGTTCATAGAGATGGTGTCTATTACTGGTAAAAATTTGCATCTACGCTATCATCCCCTTTCTCCTTTTTTGTGTCTGTCTCATCATCTATTTCCTTATGGCATAGTCGTTGAGGTCATCCATCATTAGGTGTTTTATAATTTTTTTATTATCCTTGGGTCTTTCATTTCCTGCGGATACTTTATCTAATTTTTCATGCACTTCGTACAATATTAATAAGAGTCATAAATTGTCCTTTCGTAAATCTAGTATTTCGTCTCGTGCTCATTTGGATATTATCTTTTCTGATGTTTGGAGATCTCCTATATCATCGTTTGATGGACTCAAGTATTATGTTATCTTTGTCGATCATTTTACAAAGTATATATAGTTTTATCCATTACGTAAAAAATCGGATGTATACTCTACCTTTATTGCATTCAAAACTCTTGTTGAAAATCGATTCTCGATGACTATCAAAATGCTCTTCACTGACAATGGAGACGAATTCTTAGTCCTTCGCTCCTTTCTTACTACTCATGGTATTAGTCACCTTACCACTTCTCCACACACTCCTAAACACAATGGATACTCTGAACGTCATCATCATCATATTGTTGAAACTAGTATCACTTTATTGCATAGAGCATCTATTCCACTCACTTTCTGGCCTGATGTCTTTCCTGCGACAGTTTATTTGATTAACTGCATGCATAAGGTCGGTCTTTCCCACATGTCCTCTTTTAAAAAATTGTTCATCACCATTCCTGATCTTTCTAAGCTTCAAGTTTTCAAGTGTCTATACTTTCTGTGGCTGTGCCCCTACTCTCACCACAAGCTTGATCCTAAGTCAACCTCTTGTGTCTTCTTTGGCTATTCTCTAAGCCAGAGTGTCTTTCTGTGCTATGATATCACTCTCCAAAAAGTCTTTGTATCTCATCATGTTAAGTTTGTGGGACATATTTTTTTCATTTATTATCACCTCCTCCTTAGATTCCATGGTAATAGACATTGACTCTGAGCTCTCTGCCACACCAGTCCTCTCATGGGACCCTCCGGCACTGATTCGATAACTTGCCACTAGCCGTAGTCGCCCGCAACTGACTTCTTCACCGCTGTCATCCCCGCTGCCATCCCTGCTGCCATCACCGCCTCTTATTGTCAAGTCATCCATGCTGCCTGGTGGTGACCGACCGTCTAGCCCACTGCCTCTCTAACCCCTTTTCGCTTCTCAAAACTAACATCTCATGCAAACTCGCTCCAAAAATGTCATCTACAAACCCAATCCAAAGTATCTTCTTCATACTAGCCTTCCGCAACCCTGTGAACCCTCCTTTGTCACGCAGGCGCTCAAAGATCCGAATTGGGTACAGGCCATGGACGAAGAGTATGATGTTCTTCTCCGTAATCAAACTTGGACTCTTGTCCCTACTTTGCCAAACCAAAATCTTGTGGGTAACAGGTGGGTATTTCGTATTAAGCATATTCTGATGGCTCAATTGATTGATATAAGGCTCACCTTATTGCCAAGAGTTTTCATCAGCGTCATGATGTTGACTTTCATGATACATTCAGCCCTGTTATTAATCCAGTAACAATGTGTATTATTCTTAGTCTGGCTGTGAATTAGGGGTGGTGTCTTCACCAACTTCATGTCAACAATGTGTTTCTTAATAGTCACCTTGAAGAGGAGGTTTATATACCGCAACCTTCGGGTATGGGCAGTGCTGAGTTTCTGAATCATGTGTGTCATTTGCATAAGGTGCTTTATGGCATGAAGTAGGCTTTGTACGACTGGTATTTGGAGCTTCACGCTTTCTTGGTCTCTCTTGGCTTTGTCGCATCTTGGGCTGACACCTCCTTATTTATTTATTTTTGGGATAGTACTCTTATCTATTTCCTTGTATATGTTGATGATATAATCATTACAGGGAGTGATGGTTCTTCTGTTGACGTCATAGTATGTAAACTTCATGCAAAATTTACAATTAAGGATCTTAGGGCTCTTTTCCTCTTCTACGATGTTGAGTTTCTCCCAACCTCAAATGGTCTTCTCTTGTCTCAGCCAAAGTATGTCATTGATTTTCTCTCCAAACACAACATGCTTGACTCCAAGTCATTCTCAACTCCTATTGCTACTTGCTCTTGTCTTACTTTTTGATGCAACTAAGTTCCAGCAAGTGGTTGGGAGCTTACAACATCTCTGTATGACTCATCCTGATATTTCCTTTACAGTCAACAAGCTCTCACAGTTTATGCTTGCTCCTTCAGAGCCGCATTGGGTCACTGTGAAGAGTCGACTTCAGTATCTCAATAGTACTAGGGATCTTGGCATTCGTCTTCTTACGGATACACCTCTTTCTCTTCATGGTTTCTCCGATGTGGATTGGGCAGGAGATTTAGATGATCGGTCTTCTATGGGTGCATTTTGTTGGTTTGCGTCGGTCGGCTAGAAGGGGGTTGAATAGCCCTGAAAAAATAGAAACGACCCTTCTCAAACTTTCAACAGAACACTTGCATAAGAATATAAAAGCAATAAAATAGAAAATAGAGGCACAAACTTGACATGGTTACAACCAAGGAGGTTGTTAATCCAAGGAATGAAATGCGTACTAGAATATCCCCTTCAGGGGGAGAAGCCTCTTACAGTAATGACATACAGAAAAATAGAAGCTCAACTACAAATGAAAGCGTACAAATGTTGGAATATTAATTGCTTGAGATGATTTGAAGCTTCTGGACCAAGGTTGTATTTATAACCTTGGTCAGGGTGCCTGGAAATGGTCCAGGTGCCTGAGAGAGGACAAAATTTTCTGCCCTTCGTAACGGATCACGTTTGACGCGATCCTGGTCAAAATCCAACTTTGGGCTCCCGGACCACTAAGTCAACCAAGTTGACTTTTGGTCCGGGCTCTTTGCTCCGGTGCTGCTCGCCTCGGTCCGGGTCTTCCACTCCGGCTCTGCTCTCTTGGGTGATTTTAGTCAACCGAAATAAGGCTCACCCGAACCCAATTTCGGCCTTCTCGAGCAACCTTCCACTCCGGCTTCTCCCTCAGAAATGTCGGGCGCCTCCTTTTCGTCCGCCCGCGTACTCTTCCGTAGCGCCTCGTACCTCAGACGCACCGAGCCCGTCGGTTCTCTCCCGTGTCATTGTAAAACCCATAGGATCCCTAGAAATTTTACATAAAATTATGCATGATTAAATAGGTTTCATGTGGATTTTTCTTTAAAATAAAATATAATAAAAAGAACCAAAAAGAGGCATGACCAAGGATTAAACCTTGGACCTCTTGGTAAGTGGTTCCATGTCATAACCAGTGGGGTGTGCTGTTATGAAAAGGGAGAACTTATGGTTAAAGGTAAGGAAAGTGAAGGCTCTCTTCACTAAGAAGGAGAAGTTCAAGTTTTCTTCTTCTTCTTTCAATGAAAAGAAAGTTTTGCTTTCTTCCTTCATTAGGATGAGTAAAAGAGAAAGGGAAGGAAAAGTTCATTTTTCCTTCTTCCATTCATTTGGAATAAAAGGAGAAAATAAAAGAGAAAATTTATTTTTCTTCTCACTTCCTCCTTCCTCTTCACTGAAATCACTCTTACCTCTCCTCACCATTGCCGAAAACAAGCTAGAAGATTTCTTCTCTAAGAAAGCTTCACAAGCAAAGTTATTTCCCTTAGAGAATCAAGCGAGAGGAAGTAAGTATTCCCCTCACCTGCAGTACAATAGTTCCATACGTTCTATGCTTAAAGTTTTCTTAGAAGCTAGGGTTTTTGTCTTGTAAGTTTCGGCCAAGATGGGTTTACAAGGTTGTTTATGGTGATTAAAGTTTTATGCTTCATAACTTGGAATTTCAAACCTTTAAAGTTTCGGTCAAGAAAAGATGTAGGGTTTATGGATTTCTAAAAAAAAAGATAACTATGTTGTGTATGATTTCCTTATGGTATGTAAACCACTCCATGATGTTAGTGAAAGTTTTTCATGTTTTAGATTGCATCCAAAGTTAGACCCATGCTCCAAGGGTTTCGGCCAAGTAAGAATAAAAGGATTAGAGGAAATTTATGAACCCAACTATGCTTGTTTATGACCTCTCATGATATGTAACTCGCTATGTATGATGTTAGTATAGGTTCTCATGCTTTAGGTTGCATAGAAATTTAGAATGATATTTTATAGTTTCGGCCAAAGAAGAAATCAAGGCTTAGAGCAAAAGTTTGAAACCTAACTATATTTGTATATGCTTTCTCATGATGTATGTGTAACGACCCAATTTTCCCTATTTCAAGTTCTAAAAGTCCATAAAAATATTTGGAAATACTTTTAAAATATTCTAGAGATTTTTAGGAATTTTTAGAGTATTTTTATGTAATTTTTGGAGGTCGTTTAGTAGGGTTACAAAAAGAAAGAAGTTTTAAAAAAATAACGTTGAAGGTGAGATTCGAACCCACGACCTCGGGTCGGACTGACCCAACCGGACACGACCCAACCAGCTGAGATACACGGTTTTGTTAACCTTATATGGAGTGAATAATATTTAAGCAGTAGTTAGTGAATAGAGAATAAATAGGAAGAAAAATAGTTGCAGCCGAGACTCGAACCTGCGAGCCGCGCTTTAAGCAAAACACAGCCAACCAACTGTGCCAGCGAGTTTTGTTAATTAAGGAAAGAACGGATTATATTTAAGGTATAGTTAGTAATAGAAAACCTAGTTATAAAGGGATTAAGTTTTCCCTTTCTCGCCGAAAACCCTATTCGCCCTTTCTTTCTCTCGCGACGGCGCGCGACGGTCTCGGGCGGAAACGCAGCAAGGTTAGGGTTCTTCCTCCGGCGGCCGGCGAGGGGTTTTTCCGAGAATCCTTCTCATCCTCGTGATCTCCCCGACGTGGAGAGCCCGTGGACGCGTAGAAGGTGCTGTGATTTCGAGTCTCGCCGAATCCTAGCAACCCTTTTCTTCGGTTGTAAGTCCAAGAACGCTCGGTGAGTTGCTTCTCACCTGCAGTAGGAGTAGTTCCGATTCGTTTGGTGTTTTCTTGTTTGTTCGAGTTTTACTGGGAAGCATGATCAGGGATTTTGTTTTCTGCCGAGAGGGTTAAGGAAGATGAAGAGGTTTTTGTTTGGATTAGATTTTTGGATTTAGCTTATTCCTGATTTCGAGTTAACCTGTGAAGTTTGATGGTTAAGGTTTGCTGCCGTGTACCTTAAAAAGCTTGACAAAATCCTTCTGTGAACCTTAATCTGTGAAGAGTCCTTCTGTTAGACTTAACAAAAGCTTAATACAAAATTAATGATCTCTAATCTATAAAGAACCATCTGTATTTGCCATGTGGTGTAGTTTTCTGTGGTTTCGGGTTGCTTGTAGTAGTTGCTGCTATGATCATTAAATCCGAATTTGCTAGGTTGATTATGGGATCATTTTATTGTTGAGTAAATCAGATTTGGGTTTGTGTCATGCAAT